>NW_027331991.1:1341330-1542019 GCF_048418815.1 Hemitrygon akajei | reverse complement strand
ATAAGCTGCCACGACCTATGAAATGCTCCCAGTGGCGTGTGACTCAAATAGCCTCTGACAACCAAGTCCAGCCCCCGGCCTTCACATGTGGTTTAGCCACTAAGCACAGTGGAAGCATTTCTTCCGAAAGGAGAAGGGGCAAAGGCGGGTTACTGGTGCCTTACAGCCAGTCGCTTTGGGCAGATGGGGCTCCTTGGCCGTGATTGGCAGCTCACCCAGGAGCAAGAAAACTCTGATCTCAAAACTCCACTACCTTGCAACTGCACCCCTCATGGGGAAGAGATTGAGAGTAAACCCAGAGGGAAAATTCTTGACCTGGAGCCCCTAAAGCAGTCTGTTCAACACAGACTGTGGCATATCCTGCGACACCTCTGGTGCCGAGCAGTGTCAGTCTCTGCCGATCCTTTGTGTTCATCAGATGCACGGAGAGAGGGAGCTTGCTACATCGGCAAAAGCTTCCTCTCCATATCGGAGTGTCCTAGCTTGCAGGGGCAGGACATCCATGGTCGACTCTGACAGACGGAGGCCTCATAAGACAGCGCCCTACACCCCCACAGCAAGACTGATGAGTAGCAGTGGCCAAGACTTCACCACCCTCTGCCACAAACACAATGTACATCATTGAGACAGACTCTTCTAATTTCTTCCATTAACAGAGATTTCATCTTTCCACCAATCCTCCATCACTGCGATTGAAAACTAGCCATTTTCTTTCTTGTCGTTCCGATGGGTTATCGATCTGCAACTTCACTGTGATTCTCCTCCAGACGCTGCCCGACTTGAGTATTTCCCGCATATTCTGCTCCTGTTTTGATGCAAGAGCAGTGGACACCTGTGACTCCCCAGTGTGCAGACTTGCCAAAATGCAGAGTGTCCTGCTCTCCGTATTTCCACACAAGATCAGTATTAACATTATCTGTTAATGATGCAAGCAATCCTTTAAATATAGTGAAATGATGTTGTAACGGGGGTGCAGTCAGGATTGCAATAGGATATCAGAGGAAAGCTTACCATCACAAGTAATGAGTACCAGAATATGAGGATTGGACATTTTTCAGGGACATTCATTGCTGTTAATTCGGTTGTCTGTGAACAGAAATGTACTTCCTGTCCTAATATCAATGGAAGCATTGAATTAATTTATGTAATCTCAAACTCTGAATATTGGAATGCATTTAGGAATTTCTTTGTCCATTGAACCATTTAACATTTTGACAATGTTCTCTATTCCCATGGAAGATGTTCAACAGAAACACAAGGAGACTCTGCGGGCACAAACTGAAACACTGAGAATGAACACGATCCTGATGAGGGAGAAGGTGAAGGTTTTCCAGCTGGTTGATCGATACGCTGAGCTCACGGTCATTTCTACTGTTCGAGATTGGAAACTGGTGGAACATGAGCTGCTGGCAAGAGGCAGAGACCACGAGGAGTGGAGACAGAAACATCTCCGCGGAGAGCTGGAAAAAATCCAGACTGATCAGTTATTCCAAAGCAGTTTTTCCCGAAGTAAATCCAAATCTGGGAGTTCGGCAGCAGTGGCCGGAGTCCCGGGGATCGGGAAAACAACAATGGTACAAAAGATTGTATATGACTGGGCAACGGGGAAAATATACCAACAATTCCAGTTTGTCTTCACTTTCAAATTCCGGGATTTAAACTCTATTAACTGTCGAATAAACCTGAAGGAACTGATTCTAGATCAGTATCCTTACTTTGGGAATATCCTGAGAGAGGTCTGGAAGAACCCAAAGGGATTGTTGTTTATATTCGATGGTTTGGATGAATTCAAGCACAGAATAGATTTTGCTGACATTCGGAGAGATACAGAACCCAAGCACCAGTGCCCAGATCCCGAGTGGTGGTGTGAAGTGTCGGACATTGTGTACAGTTTAATCCAGGGCAAGCTGCTCCCAGGGTGTTCAGTGCTGGTGACCACCCGTCCCACTGCATTACATTTATTGGAAAAGGCTGACATCAGTGTCTGGGCAGAAATCCTGGGATTTGTTGGTGAGGAACGGAAGGAATATTTCATCAGGCATTTTGAAGATCAGACGGTGGCAGAAGCTGTTTTCAAACACGTGAAGGAGAACGAGATCCTGTACACCATGAGCTACAACCCCTCCTACTGCTGGATCCTCGCTCTGGCACTGGGCCCCTTCTTCACACAAAGAGTCAGGGACCCACGGCGAGTTCCCAAGACCATCACCCAACTGTACTCCTACTATATTTACAACATCCTGAAAAACCACGGCCGTGAGATTGAGAACCCCCGTGATGAGTTACTCAGGGTTGGTCAGATGGCCTTCAGAGGAGTGTCCGAGAAGAAGATTGTGTTTTCAGATGGAGATTTGATCAAGTTCAATCTGCAGCCTTCCCAGTTCCTGTCCGGGTTCCTGATGGAGCTTCTGGAGAGAGAGGATTCTGCCCGGAGCGTTGTGTACACATTCCCACACCTCACCATCCAAGAGTTTGTAGCTGCAGTCGCACAATTCCTGAATCCACCTCCCGGGGATATCCTGAAATTCCTCACTAAAGCCCACAACACGACAGATGGGCAGTTTGAGGTATTTCTCCGTTTTGTTGCTGGTCTCTCCTCCCCAATGACAGCTCGGGGCCTGGAGGAGTTTCTGGGTCCGTTTCCTCATCAAACAACCTGCCGGGTGATTGACTGGGTGAAGGAGGAGGTTAAACGCCAGAGTGGAAACACCCAGAGTGAAGCTGGTAAAAGGAGCCTCCTGAACACATTGCACTACCTGTTTGAGTCTCAGAATCGTGGACTGGCTCAGGCCGCTCTGGGATCTGTGGAAACACTTTCATTCAGTGGAATGACTCTGACCCCGATTGACTGCGCGGTCCTGTCTCATGTCATCGGACTCTGTGATACAATAAAACACCTTGACCTGGAGAACTGCCACATTCGGTGTGAAGGAATCCGGCGGCTGGGACCCGGGCTGCACAAGTGCCAGGAGTTGAGGTAACTTGATTTATCTCTCACTCTGAACTGTGAAACTGTTCCATTGCGTTGTTTCAATGTAAAGGAATTTCGGTAAATTTGTAGTAAATCAGATTGTGAAGAATTGTGACAAATGCCCAGGGGATCAATCAGTAATTCCCCAAGGAAGGGAAAGTGTTCTTGTTTCTTGTGAACGAATTTTGGAAATTACATCCGATCAGTGAACAACGGCCATTGGTTTAATGGTAGTAAACCATAGAAATGGCCGTGTTTCTCGCTGCCTGTGACACGTCCATTGACAATGTTCCTTCTCACTGTTACTGACACTCAGATCGACATTGACTGCAGCAGGTGGGTCAGAGATTCACATCCCCTGCCTAATGAGGGACAACAGACCGTCAGCAGACTGTCCAAGTGAGGAGAGAAATAACATTGTGAGATTGTCCTCCCCTGCCCTTCCTATTGGTGCGACTATTACCGTCAGTCCACCTGTGTGACTTTGCTCACTACCAGATACCTAGACCCAATGGGTGCATCTCCTGTCTCGATTATGATCCTAGGTTCATAACACCCCTTCGATACAATCTGTTACTGCATCCCGTACAATCTATCTTGTGGGATAATCTTTTCCCCTCTGACCCTTCTGTGGGACAACTTTTCCACATCCCCCTTCCTTATATGGCAATATTCTTCTCCAACTCCCTTCCTCCTGTGGGATCTCACTTCCCCATTCCCTTCCTGCTGTGTGATATCGCTTCCCCATTCCATTCCTCCTGTGGGATCTCACTTCCCCATTCCCTTCCTGCTGTGGAATTTCTCTTCTCCATCGCAGTTCCTCCTGTGGGATATTTCTTCCCTATCCCCCTTACTCCTGTGGGATCCCTCTTCCCCATCCCCCTTACTCCTGTGGGATCTCTCTTCCCCATTCCCCTTACTCCTGTGGGATCTCTCTTCCCCATCCCCCTTACTCCTGTGGGATCTCTCTTCCCGATCCCACTTCCTACTGTGGGATCTCGCTTCCCCATCCCCCTTTCCCCTGTGGGATCTCTCTTCAACCATCCCACTTCCTCCTGTGGGATCTCCCGTCCCCATCCTCCTGTGGGATCTCTCTTCCTCATCCCCCTTCCTGTTGCGAGATCTCACATCCACATTCCCCTTCCTCCTGCGAGATCTCACATCCACATTCCCCTTCCTCCTGTGGTGTCATTTCCCTTCGACATTTCCCCATTCACAATTCTGTCTCACTGTGGGACTTCCTCCACTTCAACCCTACTCCTTGCGACCCTCTCACATCAGGAACATTTTGTCTAGCCATCAGGGAATGATACAGAATATGTGGAGTTTACAGGGTCACATCGACAGACTAAATTACTGACATTCGGTGAATACCCTGGAGATGGGCAGTGAGGGACATTGACAGTGATGGGAACTCCTATCAGTGATTTACTGAAGGGTTTAATGTTTCCTGAAATATCCGAGTGAGAGAAATTCCCCGAGACCCACGGTTTGAATCACTTTGTTCATAAATTTGTCTGTTTGTGCTTAGACTTGGGGAGAATAAACTGGGAGATTCAGGAGTGAAACTGGTGTCTGCGGCTCTGAGGAACCCGGAGTGTAAAATACAGAAACTGGGGTAAGTACCAGACTGTGGCAGATTGTGTTTAGAGTCACTGGGTGTCTGACACTGAACATTAATGTGTTCAGTGATTGTGTTACTGATAAACACTGGGGATTTGTACCGTCTCCTGTCTCTCTGTGTCCTTCACCCTCACTCTCTCTCTTCTCCAGGCTGAACAATGTCGGTCTCACATATTCTGGTGCCGAGGATCTCGCCTCCGCTCTCAATACAAACACATCACTGACGGAGCTGGACCTGAATAATGATAAACTGGGAGGTTCAGCAGTGAAACTGGTGTCTGCGGCTCTGAGGAACCCGGAGTGTAAAATACAGACACTTTGGTAAGTACCAGACTGTGAGAGATTGTGTTTACAGTCACTGGGTGTCTGACACTGAACATTAATGTGTTCAGTGATTGTGTTACTGATAAACACTGGGGATTTGTACCGTCTCCTCTCTCTGTGTGTCCTTCCCCCTCACTTTCTCTCATCTCCAGGCTGGAGAGAGTCGGTCTCACAGATTCTGGTGCCAAGGATCTCGCCTCCGCTCTCAGTACAAACCCATCACTGACAAAACTGAACCTGAGTAATAATAAACTGGGAGATTCAGGAGTGAAACTGGTGTCTGCGGCTCTGAGGAACCCAGAGTGTAAAATACAGAGACTATGGTAAGTACCAGACTGTGGGAAATTGTGTTTACAGTCACTGGGTGCCTGACTCTAAACATTAATGTGATCAGTAATTGTGTTATTGATATAACACTGGGGATTTGTACCGTCTCCTATCTCTCTGTGTCCTTCACCCTCACTCTCTCTCATCTGCAGGCTGGTCAATGTCACTCTCACAGATTCTGGTACTGAGGATCTCGTCTCCGCTCTCAGTACAAACAGATCACTTATGTGTCTGGACCTGTCCTCAAACTCGCTGACAGACCGATCTGTCCCCGCTCTACGACGCCTCATACTGACCCTCCCGAGTCTGGAATGGATCTGGTGAGTGTTTGTGTTAATGTTGAATGTAATAAAATAATTTGTCTGTGAGTGTTGTTGAATCATTCACCCCAGTCCCTGATACTGACACTGTTGTGTAATCTATTCATTTCATCTTTATTCTTCCATCTGTTTCAGGCTGGTGGAGAATCGGTTCAGTGAGACTGGGGGGAAGGAACTGAGATCTTTGCAGGAACCCAGACCCGGACTGACAGTGACCGTGTGAACATCTGAATGTGTGAACATCCCCGCCCGCGGGATCGGGACATTTAGGCTGATACCCCGTCCTCCCCTTTAACTCCCGCCCTCCCCCTTAACTCCTGCCCTTACCTTTAGTAGCCACACTCCAGGTGTAATTCCCAACGGTTTTAACGGAACTGGCTCCTGTCTCGCACTCTGTGTGGTTGTTTGTGCCCCCGCAGTGACGTATTTCGGCCTCATGTCCAGTAGCACTGCTTCCGGGTTCGAGACTCCCCACGTTACACACCGGGGAAATACACAGACATGAAGATCCTGTGGACGGCGGTTTTATTTCTGGGACACCGGCGTCCCGGCGTGAGTTTATCTGGGGAGCAAATCGATTTGCTCCCTTTGCTGAGGACAGTGCATTCAGCAGACTGGTCGATGTAATGATGTTAAATTGACAAATCCCTCGGCAGTGACCCTGGATCTGCAGCGATCCCGGACACGGCCCTGAAATGTGATTTTATAATCATAGGTTCACCGATGCAGAGTGACGGTGAGAAACGGGACTGATTATTCAACCGGTCACTCGTTGTCGCCGGTCAGTTAATTGTGTGTGACTGTGAGTGAGTCGGGAGCAGCTTATTTATTCCCGCACGTCAGCAGCTCACACATTGTTTAATTTACATTTGTCATGATGAAATCAATAAACTGCTGTAACTTCCTGTCCTGGTGTCGGACTCGAGTCTCATTAAAGGAGAAACAGTGACCTGGGGTTACTGCTGACCCCACCCCCCCAGCCCCCGGTAAACTGCAATAATGGGTCTGAGCTCCTCACACTGGTGCAGCAGCGTCTCAGAGTCTGGGTGCCCAGGATCTCATCTCCACCCTACCCCGATCGTGGCTAACTGCCTGCGCAGACAGTTAAAATCGACCTTAATGTCAGATGTGATTTCACTTGGGTCCCGAATACGACAGGGATGGGGAAGGAATACCGGCGTTGAGCCACATCATTCCATCAGACTCCCAGGGTCAGACACAGAGTGAAGCTCCCTCCACACCGTCCCATCACAGCCTCCCAGGGTCAGACACAGAGTGAATCTCCCTCCACACCGTCCCATCACACACTCCCGGGGTCAGACACAGAGTGAATATCCCCCCACACCGTCCCATCACACACTCCCGGGGTCAGACACAGAGTGATTCTCCCTCCACACCGTCCCATCACACACTCTCGGCGTCAGACACAGAGTGAATCTCCCTCCACACCGTCCCATCACACACTCCCGGGGTCAGACACAGAGTGAATATCCCCCCACACCGTCCCATCACACACTCCCGGGGTAAGACACAGGAACAAAACGGTTTGTAGACCTCGAGTTGAATCAGATTATAGAGGAGACTCTCATTGTGTTCACCTTGGAACTGTAGCACACACACACACACACACACACACACACACACACACACACACACACACAAGATGAATATTTGTAGAAGTGGTCACAGAGATGGGGAGGGATGCAGTGCGCACAGACCAGGAGAGTGTGTGATTGGGAACAAACGGGCAAGGGAGTACAGTTGGGAATCATAACCATAGCAGCTAACAATCACATTTGATTTCAGGGGTCGAAAAGTCGCCCAGGATGAAATCGAAGTTGAGGATAATTTTGCAAAGCGGAACTCCACCCTTCCTGTCCTCTCCCACGGACCACAATCCCAATCCAATGCCAATATTTGCCATTCATTCCCAAGATCCACACTCCCAATGACACCACCCCTTCCCATTCACTCCACCCATCCACATTCCTAACGGGACGCACCCCTACCCATTCGCTTGCATCGTCCAAACTCCAAATGGGCCCCGTCTCTTCCCACTTACCCCACCATCTGCACCGCTTCTCATTCACTCCTGGCGTCCGATCTCCCAGTGGGATCTGGCCCTTCCCATTCACACTCACCATCTCCCTCCCATTTCCAACGCGAATGGGATCCTGGAAATTGGCGGGGACGCCTGAATTTTGTATTTGACAGAACTCGGAGCGGGGTTTACGAAATTTAACGAGAACGCCGATGGGTTTATTAGTTACGCGGAAAGTCGAGGGTTGTGTGGATGTTGACGGCTTTGTAACACTGATTATGCTCATCTCCTGGCGGAAACGCCGGATACGATCGGACGGAAGGACCTTCACACGCCTTTCTGAAGATGGGGGGTGGGGGAATACCTGTGAGAGAGGTTTATCGTTTCCGTGTCCCCATGCCGGGTGATTCATTGCGCCCGGTTCCCGGTGTCCACGTAACACACATGAAGTTATACAGGGAACGGTTCCCGCTCTCCATATCCCAAACTGGGAATTTTGCCAGGCACAGTTCCCGATCTCTGTCTCCACACCGAGAGTTTTACCGCGCACGGTGTCGGGTCTCTGTATCGACACCGGGAATATTACCACACACGTTTCCTGGTGTCTGTATCCTCCTCTCTCCACGACACTTAGAGTGATGACGCACAGGATCCGGAGATGAGGATGTCGGATTGGTCTCCATTGTTTGCGATATATTTATTATTTCTGATAAACAGTCTGCGCAATCGAGTGGAGGGTGGTCGAGAGTGTCTGTCCTGCGAGGGGCTCCTGATTGAAAATGGTGACCAGGGAGGGAACGACAGAAGGATTTAGAATGGTCACTAGGGAGGGAGTGAAAGGTTGACTGAAAATGGTCTCTGGGAGAAAGTGATGGGCTGAGTGACAATGGACGCCAGGGAGGGGGCGGTGGGCGGAATTAAGATGCCCGTGGTCACCTTGTTTCTCATGGCCGTCAGGGAGGGAGTGATACACTGACAAGAGAGTGGGAGTGACAGGCAGAGTTAAAATGACCGACAGGGTGGGGATGATGCACTGACTGAAAATTGTCACAGGGTGGGAGTTACATGATAATTAAAAATAGGATTCTGAATTAAAGCCAGAATATAAATCATAACTAGGGAGAGAGTGACGCGCCGACATAACGTTGTCACCAGGGAGGGGGTGACGCGCACATTGAAAATAATCACGAGGGAGGGAGGGATACACTGAGAGAAAATGGACGCCAGGAGGTGACAAATTAGAGGGAGTGGCGGCCCGACCTGAAGTAGTCCCTGAGTCCTTGGTTACAATGGCCGGCAGGGAGAGAGTGATGGACAGACTTCAAGTGGCCAACAGGAGGGAGAGACGCATAGGGTAAAGTGGCCGAAATGAAGACAGTGGCACATTGAGAAGAGAGAGGGGGTAATGGGTCGATGTAAAATGATCTGTTGGAAGAGAGTGACGCTCTGACATAAAATAGCCGCTGCTTCGCTTAAAATGTCAGACGGGGCAGTTTAGGATTTGTGATACCTTGTTTAACACGAGCGTCTGGAAGGGGGGAAGCTAGACGCCGATTGAAAACGGCCGTCACCATCGTTAATTCTGTTGAGACAAAGGGAGAGATGTGGTGACTGAACGAGAACCCGTTCGGCCGGGTTGAAACGGGACCAAGGAGGGAGTCGCTTAATATAAGGACGGGGCCTTGGATAAAGTGAGCGGCAGAGAAGGAGTGAAGGACACGTTGACTTCAAATGGCCGCTGGGGAGGGAGTGACGGCTTTGGTAGAAGTGAGCACAAGAGAGGGAGGGACGCGCTGATTTAAAATGGGCGAATCCTTGGTTAATGTGGCCGCCAGGGATGGAGTGAGACACTGACTTACAATGGCCACTGTCACACTCAGAATCTATGGCGAAGGAACATGCGGTGCCCATGGATACAATCCCGGGATCGAGTTTGTTATTGATTGTAATAACGGTATTTTAATTTGTGTTTTATATAGTCTTGCGTATTGTATATATGTGTTAATTCTAATGAGGTTTTTCATTGAATAAACTAATGTATATATCTCAGATATTCACACATACGCATATACATGTGGGTTTTGGGGAGGAGGGGTTTGGGAGGAAGAGGAGTGGACTGATGAGACGGTGAGCGTGGCGAAGTCACTGACTCAATAGGGGACGGAAAGGGGAGGGGCGAAAGTCCCTGTCACAAACTGGTGGCCGACATGGAGAAAGACGGGGTGATAAGGAGTGAAACGACAGGAAGGGAGCGGGGATGATAGTACGCGGAGGGAGAGGAAGTGACGGGACTAGGAGGGAGGGGGAGTAATGGAACGTGTAAGTGGGAGGAGTGATGGGACAGGGAGGACGGACAGTTATAGGACGGGAGGGAAGGGACTGATGGTACGGGGAGGGAGTGGAAGTAATGGGGCGGGGAGCGAGGGAAAATGGGACGTGGGGGGAGGGGATTGATGGGACGAGGAGCGACGGGATCTGATGGGAAGGAGAGGGAGGGAGGGAGGGCAACTGATGGGACGGGAAGGGAGGTGAAGTGCTCGGACTGGGAGAGAGGGGTCAGATAGGACAGGGCGGGTAGGAACAGGATGGGGAGTGTGGGGGGCGTGACTTACTCAATAGTGGTGGGTGGGTGGTGACTTTCCTTCGCAAATAAGACGGACGGCAAGAAAAGGGGGGGTTGTGGGCAAAGGGTAAAGGGGGAGCGAGTGGTCGGGGACGCGGTCAGAGCTGATAGGTCGGAGAGTTGAGTCTCTCAACGGAGGGAGAGGGTAGCGATTCACTCAACGACGGTGGGAAGGGATTGGGAAGGGGAGCGAAATTTCCTTCAGAAAATGTTCACCACACGGGATATGGTGGATGGTGGGAGTCAGGGCAAGGAGTCAGAGAGGGGAGGGTGTCAGGAGTGATAAGGTGAGTAGGGGATGACTCACCTGGTAATAGAGAGAGAGAAAGAGTGCGATGAGGAGAGGCGAAGATTGGCATCGGAAAATGGCAGCCAAACAGCATACAATGCGGAGCATCGAGGTGGTGGGGAGGGGAGAGCGAGGGGAGGGAGGGAAGGGGTTTGCGAGTGATGGGATCGGAAGGAGGCTGACAAGATGATGAGTGTGAGGCCGTGACACACTTCGTGGTGGAGGAAGTGGGGAGGAGGGTCTCACACTGTCACAAAATGGCTGTCGGTAGAAGGTTAAATGCAGAGTTGGGAGATCGAGGAGGAAGGGAAAGGAGAGGAGGGATGAGGAGTTGAGATTGAATAAACAGAGAGGGAAGTGAGTGGAGGTGAGGAAAAGCGTGTGCCCAATTCTATGATGCGAGGACAACGGTTGTCAATAGCAACCATCACAAAATGGCCGCCAGCCAGGGTGAAATGGGCGGTGATAGAGGGGAGAGCGAGGGAACAGAGAGCGGAGTGTTTCAGGAGTGACCGCATGTCGAGGGTGGGAGAGGGCGATTCGTAAAAAGGGAGCTGGAATTGGGGGGGTCCCAAGGGGAGGAATGTGACTACGGGAAGAGGCTAGCACCATTACACTCCCCTCCCCTCCTCAGTCTCCAAACTCCCGCCTTGATTTTTCTTTCAGGCCGAGCCTTAGGTCGCTCGGCCCGAATCCTTCAGACTGCCCCGTGGAGTAGGGGAACGTGTCGTCACTGGGGCCCGTCAAAGGTAGGAGTGGGCGTCGGCTTGCCGGAGAAGACGGAGGCGAGGTCTGGCGGTGCGAGCTGGTTGGCGTGGATCACCACCATTTTCTGCAGGGTGGGGGAGAGGGAGGGGTCAGATTGAGGAGGGGAGGGGAGAAAGAGGCGAGAAGAGGAGATGAGATCCACTACCCACTCCCTCAGCCTTTTTCTCCCTCAGTCCCCTCTCTCCCTCCTTCTGTCCCCTCTTCTCTCTCCATCTCTCCCCCACCTCTTGTCTCTCCACCCTATCCTCCTCTCTCCACCCTTTCCCTCTCTATCCCTCCAGGTCTCTTGCTCCCTCCCCACCGTCATTTCACCTTCCCCATCCCTTCTACCATGCCCCATCCCTCGCCGCCCACACACACACACCCGTGCACAGGAAGATCCCACTCACCGCCGGAGGCTGTGCGGCGCAGCACTCGAGGTCCCTGCAGTTGGCGATGGCCGTGAGGACGGACATCACCAGCGAGACCAGGCAGATGACCAGCAAGATCACCGTGATCCCGCTGACAAACCTCTGCGAGATTCGGTGTTTGGCGGAGTGACAGAGCGGAGGGAGCATGGGAGGGGGAAGAGAGCCAGACGGAAAGAGAGGAGTGGAGAGGGGGAGAGAGAAAGAGAAATGCGTTGAGACTAAGAGGAGAGAGAGAGAGAGAGAGAGGGAGGGGAGAGAGAGATACAGAAGAGGGGGAGAGAGGGTAGAGATGGGAGTGAGAGTGTGGGGTAGGCGGAGGTGGAAGACCTAGACGGGGAGGAAGAGAAGGGGGACAATGAGTGAGGAAGAGAGGGGGTGGGTAGGAGAGAGATGGGAGTAGGGAAGGGGGAAAAAGTGAAGAGGTGGCAGAGGACAGTTAATAGAGGGAGAGACGTGAGAGTCAGATGGGGGAGAGAGTGGTGAGACACAAAGGGTAGAGAGAGTGGTGAGAGAAACGTGAGGCAGGAGAGGAGAGAGGTCGGACAAGGAGGGGAGAGTAAGGTGGGAAACTGGGGGAGAGGGGTGAGAAACGGAGGGTGAGAGCCAGAGAGTGGGAGAGACGGAAAGGGGTGACAGGGGTGAAAGAGGGAGACTGGAGAGAGGGGTGAGAAACAGAGAGGTAAGAAAGGGAGGTGAAAGACAAAGGTGAGCAGAAGGGAGATAGAGTGTGGGAGATAAGAGGAGTTGAGAGTGTGAGAGAGAAGGTGGGGGGAGTTCCGAGGGAGGGTAAGAGAGGGGTGAGAGGAAGAGATAGTGAGAGGGGAAGTGGGAGAGGGAGAGATGGCCGGTAAGAAAGAGGAGGGGTATGTGGTTGAAAGGTGTGTGTAGAGTCGGTGGAGAGGGAAGGAGCGCGTTGGGTGGGGAGACAGGGGGAGTGTAGGAGACGGAGATGTGTTTAGAAGTGTGGGGGGGGGAGTGGAGAGAAATCTGCGTTAACTCTTGTATCAGAACTTCAGCTTTCGATGAACGGAACGCACTGTTTTGGTTTACGGTTCCCTGAAAGTGGGGTCACAGTCAGACGGGGCGGTGAAGGCGGCGTTTGTCATGGCCGCCATCGTCGGACAGGGCAGCGTGTACCGGAGGCGGGAGCTCACGGGAATTTACGAGGGTGTCGCCGGGTCTCGCGGAGCTGAGTTACGGAGAGAGGTCGGGCAGTTAGGGACTTCATTCCCTGGAGCACAGGGATGACCTGACAGAGGGGTGTAAAACCACGAGGGGGCACAGATAAGGTGAATGTGAACAGACTTTTCCCCCAGGGTCGGGGAATCAAGAACCAGAGGGTACAGGGTTTAGGGATTTAATAGGGGACCCGAGGGGAAACTTTTTCACCCAGAGGGTGGTCCGTCTGTGGAAGGAGCTGCCAGAGGAAGTGGTCGAGGCAGGTACATTAACGACACTCGGACAGGGACACGGATAGGAAAGGTTTAGAGGGATACGGGTGGTCCGTCTGTGGGAAGAGCTGCCGGAGGAAGTGGTCGAGGCAGGTACATTAACAACCCTCCGACAGGGACACGGATAGGAAAGGTTTAGAGGGATACGGGTGGTCCGTCTACGGAAGGAGCTGCTAGAGGAAGTGGTCGAGGCAGGTACATTAACAACACTCGGACAGTGACACGGATAGGAAAGGTTTAGAGGGGTACGGGTGGTCTGTCTGTGGAAGGAGCTGCCGGAGGAAGTGGTCGAGGCAGGTACATTAACAACACTCGGACAGTGACACGGATAGGAAAGGTTTAGAGGGGTACGGGTGGTCTGTCTGTGGAAGGAGCTGCTAGAGGAAGTGGTCGAGGCAGGTACATTAACGACACTCGGACGGGGACACGGATCGGAAAGGTTTAGAGGGATACGGGTGTTCCGTCTGTGGAAGGAGCTGCCGGAGGACGTGGTCGAGGGAGGGAGGGGGAGGAGAGGAGAGAGGGGCCGCTACAACAGAGGGGAAGGAGGGTTCCGAGGAGCTTGATGAGGGGAGAGGGAGCGATACGGCGAGGGGAGCAAGGTAGCGCCGCGGGAGAGGGGGAAGGCCGTGGGTGCGGGGTGGGAGTGTGTGGATGAGCGCTGGCTCGCTAGTGTGTGTGTGTGTGTGTGTGTGTGTGTGTGTGTGTGTGTGTGTGTGTGTGTGTGTGTGTGTGTGTGTGTGTGTGTGTGTGTGTGGGGGGCAGGCGGAACACTCACCATCCGGCATCCGGTGTAGCAGTACCCGATGCAGGGGAAGATGCGGACGTTCAGCGAGTACAGGATGACGGCGGGAGTGCTGGCGAGGGCGCAGATCACATTCGCAACCAGGCAGGCGATCGTCTGCCGTAGAGAGAGAGAGAAGGAGAGAGAGTGAGTGTGGGAGGACAGAGCGAGGGATAAACTGAGAAGAGGCAGAGGAGGGGGAGGAGGAGAGAGAGAGAAAGGGAGAGAGAGAGGGAGGGGGAGAGACAAGGAGAGAGAGAGAGATAAGTTTGAAAGAGACAGTAAAAGTGAGGGGGGGGAGACCAACTGAACAGTGAAAGCAGCGCGAGTGGGGAGCGAGGGAGTGTGTCTGTGGAAAGGATGCGGGAGATAGAGAGAGAGAGAGAGAGATGTGGGAGAGGAAATGAAAGGGAGAAGAGAGGGTGGATCGAGAGTGGGTGAGAGACAGAGACGGATGCAGAAAGAGAGTGGGGGAGAGAGATAAGAGACGGGGGGATGGAGAGAGAGAGGGAGGGGGAGAGAGAGAAAGGGAGACAGAAAGGGATGGGGAGAGACAAGGAGCGAGAGAGATAAGTTTGAAAGGCACAGTGGAAGTGACGGGGGGTGGGGGGAGACCAACTGAACAGGGAAAGCAGCGAGAGTGGGGAGCGAGGGGGTGTGTGTGTGTGGAAACGGTGCGGGAGGAGGGACAGAGAGAGAGAGTGGGAGAGGAATTGAAAAAGGAGGAGAGAGGGAGGATCGAGAGTGGGTGCGAGACAGAAAGGGATGCAGAAGAGTGGGTGAGAGAGATAAGAGACGGGGGGGGATGGAGAGAGAGAGGGAGGAGGAGAGAGAGACAGCCAGAAAGTCGAAAGGAAGAGGAGTTAGGAACAGGGGGGGGGAAGAGAGAGAAATTGGAAGGGAGGTGGGGGGAGGGGGAGAAAGACTTGTTTACTATGGTGAGGGAGGTGGAGTTATCTGATGGACAATGAATGATTTTCCCTGCGGCTTGTTTTGAATAGAACACTAAAGCACAGTAGATCCCCTTCAGCCCTCCATGTTGTGCCGACCCATATAATCCTTAAAAAAATAGTACTAAACCCGCACTACCCCGTAACCCTCCATTTTTCATTTCATTTCATTTTTCAATCTTTTTATTGATCTTCAAATAAAGAATATACAAATCAGAGGAGGAGTTTAGCAAACAGATAATATAAAAGACATGTAAACAGCAATAAAAATCAGAACGTATATAATGTCAAAATCAGACAGGTAAAATGTACGCTGTTATATATACAACAGTCAAAAAAACAACTACACCTCCTCATAGCAATCATAAAAAAACGGGAAATTTTATTTGATAAAGGGAACAAAAACCCCACTAACTAAACTGAAACCAAAAAAAAAAAAAAGAACGAAAGAAATAAAGAAAAAGAAAGATTGGGCAGTCCAATTGAGGATAAAATTTTTAAAAAGAGAGAGAAAAAAATCCTTCCAGTTATCTCCAAACCTTCACGGATAAGGGTTTTCCCGAAAGAGAATAAAGGAACATAAATAAATAAAAATAAATTAAATCAATAAATCCATTTTCCTTTCATCCATATGCCTGTCCAAGAGGCTCTTAAATTCCCCTAATGTTTTAATCTCCACCAACATCCCTGGCAAGTCATTCCAGGCACTCACAACCCTCTGTGTAAAAAACTTACCCCTGATGTGTACCGATGCCCTCTGGTGTTTGCTGCTGGTGCCCTGGGAAACAGGGACTGACTATCCACCCTTTCTATGTCTCTCATAATCTTTTAGACCTCTGTCAAATCCCCTTTCATTCTTCTACACTCCAAAGAGAAAAGTCCCAGCTCTGCTAATCTTGCTTCATGTGACTTGTTCTCCAAACCATTTTTCATAACAGCGTAATGTCTTTTATATTATCTGTTTGCTAAACTTCTCATATAAAAGACATATAAACAGCAATAAAAATCAGAACGTCAAAATCAGACAGGTAAAATGTTACGCTGTTATATTTACAACGGTAAAAAAAACTGCAACTCCTCATAGCAATCATCAAAAACCTGGAAATTTTATTTGATGAAGGGGGGAAAACCGCTAACTAAACTGAAACCAAAAAAAAAAAAGAAAAAGAAGAAGAAAGATTGGGCAGTCCAATTGAGGATAAAATTTTTAAAAAAGAGAGAGAAAAAAAAATCCTTCCAGTCATCTCCGAACCTTCACGGATAAGGATTTTCCCAAAAGAGAATAAAGAAAAATAAACTAATTAATAAATTAAATCTTTACATCCATTTTTCTTTTATCCGTGTGCCTGTCCAAGAGGCTCTTAAATCCCCCCTAATATTTTAGCCTCCACCACCATCCCTGGCAATTCATTCGAGGCACGCACAACCCTGTGTGTAAAACAAAAAATTACCCCTGATGTCTCCCCTAAACTCCCCTCCCTTAATTTTATACCTATGCCGTCTGGTGTTTGCTATTGGTGCCCTGGGAAACAGGTACTGACTATCCACCCTATCTATCCCTCTCATAAGCTTGTAGACCTCTATCAAGTCCCCTCTCATTCTTCTACACTCCAAAGAGAAAAGTCCCAGCTCTGCTAACCTTGCTTCATGTGGCTTGTTCTCCAATCCAGGCAACACCCTGGTAAATCTCCTCCGCACCCTCTCCATAACTTCCACATCCTTCCTATCATGAGGTGACCAGAACTGAACACAATACTCTAAGTGCGGTCTCACCAGAGATTTGTAGAGTTGCAATATACAAGGACACAGTCAGAGTCGAGATGGCTTCGGTCAATGAAAGACACCAGTGCGTGGGGTGGCTGGTTTAAACTTTCAGGAGTTTAAAAGGGGTGAGTAGAGATCGATCCAGAGTGTTGGTAAATGACCCTCACAAGCGCTGCAGCTGGAAGAGGTTTGCAGAGAGGAGAGGAAGGTTTGAAACAGAGAAAACCTAGTGACAAAGAGATCTCTGTTTGGACTCTCCCTCCAAGTAGCCCATGAGGGGTGAGTTCGATTCCGTTCGAATACGGAAGTGTGATTGTCAGCCCGTTAATCCACAGGAGTGGGTTCTCTGGTGAGGGGGAAGCTATTGTGAATACCACTTACGAGTTTACCCTTGTCTGGGCGAGATAGTTCACTGAAGAAGGCAAATCACTGTTGGAGATACTTCGTACGTCGCGGAGCTGGACCAGTGGCTGTCACAGTGTGGGAACTACCGGTGTGTTTTACCCCTGCCTGGGTCAGTCGCTTTACCACCTGAAGACGGTACCCTTAGTGAAGTCAACGTTTGGCTCACCTGAAGGATTCGGAGAGCAACGGGAAGATCAGCGACATTCGGATTACAAATACCTCTCTCTCTCGCCTCAGTTCTGCGGAGTGAATGGAACTTTCTTACGTACCATCGTAAGACTGTAATTCCTGCAACCTGAGCTTGAATGAGCTTGAGAACTTTATTTATGGGGAGTCTCAAGATGGCGCTTATGGAGTGAAGCGGTTTTAGGCTTTGCTCCAAACCTTTTACTTTTTTTTAACCTGCAAACACCCCCTTTGATCTTTTTATATCTATTCTAAAGGGGTTTAGACATATGAAATTTTTTTCAACTGTTTGAATCATTTTCAACTCGCTGAAATGTCTAAAGCAAAGGAATCGAAACAGACGAAAGAACCGGTAACTTTAGAAGCAATTGCGATTCTTATGGACGACAGACTTGGAAAACTGGAGAGTAAATTAACCGCAAAGCTTTCTACGTTCGATGAAATTTTAAAGACATTTGACGCAAAACTTCAAGCACTTACACTGGAGTCACAAAAACAACATCAAGTATTTTAGTTCTTGAAGAAGCCGCTCGCCAGAGAGATCGTATAATTGAAACTTTGCGACAACAGCAAACTTCGACTTCTCAACAGATGGATCGTTATAAATCTAAAATCACTGATCTTGAAAACCGCTCTCGAAGACAAAATCTTCGGTTAACTGGGATTCCGGAAAAATTTGAGAATGGCGATCTCACTGTTTTTTTCTCCAAATTTTTAATGGATGTCTTTGGCTCAGAAGTACTGGGTTCCCCGCTAATAATTGACCGTTCACATCGCATTTCTCGTTTTCATTCAGATTCAAGTTTGAAACCACGACAAGTAATTCTCCAGATCCACTACCCTCATACCAAAGAACGTTTGATTCGGGCTGCACGGAAAAGGGTATGATCATCTTTCAAGATTTTAAATTCCGTATTCTGGAAGATTACAGTCCCGAAGTTTTAAGGGCAGGAATGGCTTTTAAATCGGTTATGTCGGAAATTCATCAGAAAGGCTACAAGCAAGCACTTTTATTTCCAACACATTTGAGAGTTTCTCTCGAAGACGGAACTTATCGGCTGTTCAAATCTCCAGCGGATGCTCAAAGATTTCTGGAAGAATAACATTTTATCGGGTTGACTAATGTAATAATTAGTTTATAGATTTGGATCTTTTATAAACTGATTTTTTTATGTATGGCTTACATGTATTTTTTATACATGGTAAAAGTTCGTTTTTGGTTTATTCTGAGTTTGTAATTTTTTCATATTATTTATCTGTTAGTTTCGAAAGTAATTTATTAGGGTTTTCTTTTAAGTTTGTATACACTTTTTTATTATTTTAACGTTTAAATATTAAGATTTTTAAAAAAAATAAAATGTCGTTTCTTCTTCCCGAAAGACTTTAGTGCTTGGAACGACACATCCGTTTTGAGGTGTTTGAATAAGTTTTAAACTTTCTTTTAAAACACTAATTCAGTATTATTCATTTATGGGTTTTATCATTTTATTTTTAAATCCTTTTGTTTTATATATATAATACTAACTTTATATTTTAATTTTTGTTATACCAACCCTTTCTTATAATATGGGTAGTTTGTATTTTTTATTCAACTTTTTTTTTGTTTCAGTTGCCGTCTTGAGACATGGGGGTAATTTTAGTGTTAGATTGCTTGCTTGCCTCTCTTTGGCTTTTTTCCTGGGGTTCTGAGGGTGGAGGGAGGGGGATTTTTCTTCTTTCTTTTCTTTTTGCTTGCTTTATGCTTAGTTTTACTTCATGGGCTGATATGAAACTACAAAAATGGTTGCAGTGCCGTGACTTCCGGTTCGTCCTTGAACTTACTTCCCTCTTCCGAATTCACGAGTTCATCTTTTTTTTAACCTTATGTGTTAATTGTAATAAATATTGTCAATATGGATAGGGTTATTAATTTTGTTTCTTGGAATACTAATAGTTTAAATCATCCGATCAAACGGAAAAAAATATTCAAAGTATTCCTTAGAACGAATGCTAACGTTATCTTTGTACAAGAGACTCATGTAAGGAAAGTGGATAATCAACGCTTTTTTAGGTTTTAGACCAACAATATCATTCGAATTCTCAAGCCAAAGTAAGAGGCGTTTTCATTTTTATAGATTCTTCAACCTCCTTTATACATCATGAAACAATTTCAGACCCACAAGGTAGATTTTTGCTTATTACTGGTCTACTTTTTAATCAAAAAGTTGTTTTAGTTAATGTTTATGCTCCAAACACTGATTGTCCTGAATTTTTTAAGAGTCTATTTACATTCTTTCCCAATTTGAATCAGTACAGACTGATAATGGGTGGGGATTTTAACTGTTGTTTAAAGCCTTCGATGGATAGATCTAAGCCCACCCAGGTTCTTCCGAATAAATATTATCAACTCCTTTATGACTGATTCAGCAATTTGCGAAATTTGGCGTTTTTTACACCCCAATGACAAAGGGTTTTCATACTTTTCTCATGTTTATCATAATTATTCAAGAATTGATTACTTTTTCATTGATCACCGTTTACTTACATATGTTATCGATTGTAAATATGACTCTATTACCATTTCTGATCATGCACCTTTGAAGTTATCTATTAGGATAATGGATTCATCTATTAATGCTAAATCTTGGAGGTTCAACTCTATTTTATTGCAGGACTTAGACTTTGTTAATTTTATCAAACAACAAATTGATTTGTTTTTCTCAACAAATTCTACAGCAGAGATCTCTAGTGGAATTTTATGGGACACATTTAAAGCATTTATTCGAGGACAGATTATTTCATACTCTGCTGGAGTTAGGAAACGAACTAATTCTAAAATATTAACATTGGTTGATAAAATCAAAGCAATTGATAAGATTTATTCAGTGACCCCCAGCAAAGAACTTTATAAAGAAAGAGTGGAACTTCAAATGGAGCATAGTTTGTTATTATCCATTTCGATTGAAATTCAGTTAATTAAATCTGGAACCCAGTTTTATGTATATGGAGATAAGTATGGTAAATTATTGGCTAATCAATTGAAAACTGCTTCGGTTAAAAGACAGATTACTAGGATTCGTAAACAAGATGGCACTCTAACAATCGACCATAAAGAGATAAATAAAGCCTTTCAAGATTTTTATAATTCCTTCTATCAATCAGAATTTGCTGAGGATTCTTCTAAAATATATGAATTTTTAAGGAAATTGAATATTCCAAAATTAACAGTAGAGGATAGTGTATTCTTAGATACACCTATCACGGAAACTGAAATAAAAAAGGCTATTTTTTCAATGAATTCCGGTAAAGCTTCTGGTCCAGATGGTTTTTCTGCAGAATTTTTAAAATCTTTTTCCTCTATACTTTCTCCTTGGCTTTGTAAAATTTTTAAAGATGCGTTAATTATAGGCAAATTGCCACAATCTTTTTCTGAAGCTTCTATTTCTTTGATTCTTAAAAAAGATAAAGACCCTATTGAATGTGCATCCTATCGGCCTATATCCTTGCTGAAGACGGATTTTAAGATTTTTAGTAAAATTTTGGCTACTAGATTAGAGAATATATTACCTCGAATCATTTCTGAAGATCAGACTGGATTTATTAAAAATCGCTATTCATCTTTTAACATTAGAAAATTAATTAATATTATTTATACTCCTTCATCCAAAATACCAGAATGTGTCATTTCTTTAGATGCTGAAAAAGCATTTGATAGAGTTGAATGGCCATATTTATTTAATACGATGCAGCATTTTAATTTTAGTACAAAATTTATATCATGGATTAAATTAATATACTATAAGCCCTTGGCTTCGGTTTTTACCAATAATCAAAGATCTCCTTTTTTCAGTTATTCCGTGGTACAAGGCAAGGTTGTCCTTTAAGTCCTTTACTATTTGACATCGCTTTGGAACCTTTGGCTATAGCCATTCGTGAATCACCTAATGTTTTGGGTATTACTCGTGGGGAGGGGACGTATAATTTATCATTATATGCTGATGATTTGTTACTATACATATCTGACCCTGAAATATCTATTCCTGCTATTTCGTCCTTGCTTGCTCAGTTTAGTAACTTTTCTGGTTATAAATTGAATTTTAATAAGAGCGAATTATTTTCATTAAATATGCAAGTTCCAATTTATAAACATTTACCATTTAAAGTTGTTACAGATTATTTTACTTATTTAGGTATTAAAATTACTAAAAACCATAAAGATTTATTTAAAGCTAACTTTTTACCCTTAATTGACCAAATTAAGCAACTTGCTATTAAGTGGTCTCCATTATCTTTGTCATTGGTTGGTAGAATTAATGCTATTAAGATGATGGTATTACCCAAATTCTAATATTTATTTCAAGCATTACCAATTTTTATTCCTAAATCTTTTTTTGATATTATTGACTCCAAAATATCTTTTTATCTGTGGCAGAATAAAAATCCTAGACTAGGCAAAAAAATATTTACAGAAGCCTAAGACGGAGGGCGGTTTGGCTTTGCCAAACTTGAGATTTTACTATTGGGCAGTTAATATACGATATTTAATATTTTGGACACAAGAATTGACTACAGCTGCTTGCCCACAATGGGTAAATTTGGAATGTAAATCTGTACAAGTCTTTTCATTGTTTTCAATCTTAGGATTTTCACTTCCTTTTTCTTTATCTAAATTGAATAAGCAAATAACTAATCCTATAGTCAAATATACATTGCGAATTTGGTTTCAATGTCGTAAATTATTTGGTTTGAATAAGTTTATTTTATCATGCCCTATAATATCTAACTATATTTTTCGGCCCTCTTTTATGGATCAAGCGTTTCTTTTATGGAAATCAAAAGGTATAGCATGTTTTCGTGATTTGTTTTTGGATGATAGCGTTATGTCATTTGAACAGCTATCTCATAAATATAATTTACCTAATACTCATTTTTTTAGATATTTGCAAGTCAGAAATTTTTTGTATAATTAGTTACAGTCTTTTCCAAAACTATGTCCATTGGACATTACGGAAAGAATTTTAGCTCTGAACCCTTGTCAAAAGGGTTTAGTAGCTGTCATTTATAATATGATCATGAAAATACAGCCAGAAGTATCAGAAAAAATTAAGAAGGAATGGGAAGAAGAACTTCATTGTCTTATATCCACTGAGCAGTGGGAGAAAATTTTACTATTAGTCAATTCTTCTTCTATTTGTGCTAAACATGCCCTAATACAATTTAAGGTTGTACATAGAGCTCATATGTCTAAGGATAAACTTGCTCGCTTTTACTCTCATGTTAATCCAACCTGTGACAGATGTCACTCTGATGTTGCTTCATTGACCCATATGTTTTGGTCTTGCCCTTGTTTACAAAATTACTGGAAAGATATTTTCAATATTATTTCAAGAGTTCTGAATATCAATTTCCAACCGCATCCTTTTAAAGCAATTTTTGGTTTACCAATGGTGGATAATAGTCGTTTATCCTCTTCATCTCGACAAATGATTGCATTTGTTACATTAATGGCTAGAAGATCCATTTTATTGAATTGGAAAGAAATTAACCCTCCAACTATATTTCAGTGGTTTTCTCAAACTATCTCTTGTTTGAGCTTAGAAAAAATTAGGTTGTTTTTGATCCTTCAGTTAAATTTGAAGAAACTTGGATACCATTTATTCAACATTTTCATATGAGTTAAATTGTCTTTTCCTAAACCTCACTTTTATTATCCTTAATTATTTGGATGGAGGTTCGGTGTTATTGGCACTACTGTATGTATTTAACATTATGCAATGACCCATGTTGGTTAGTGTTTTTTTTCTTCTCTTTTTTTGTTTTTTTTTCTTTTTGCTTCTTTTGTTCATAAATACTATGAGTTTGGGAGGCTATATATATTGATTATTATATATTTGAATGTCTACTTAAACTATTAATTATGTACTCTCAAACACTTTGTATTCATGTTTTATTTATGTTTGTTTAAAAAATTAATAAAAAGATTTAAAAAGAAAGAGAACTTTATTTATACCTCTATATATGCATAACTTTGCTAACACTTGGGCTACATCCACAGTACACCGGATAATTTTTGAAACACCGATTTCGCGTAAAAACAATAGGCGTCCACACTATGCGTTTTTGAAAATATCTCTGTCCACACTGAAACGGAGATTTCGGCGAATCTCCTCCTGCTGCGCATGCGCAGGAAACATCTGCCGAAAACAAGCGACATGTTTGGTGTCGAATCTCGCCGTAGAAGTACGGGTTTGTGTAGTTACAGACTAGAAAAACTTAAAACGACGGACAACTGTTGGCTCACGCGCAGGAGAACTTAAAACTTAAAAAAAAATACTGGAGCGTACGGCAGCAACCGACAGGGAGTTCACGGACAGATTGACCCGGCTGACAACGAACATCGAAAAACTGACTAACTCTGTTGCATTAATAAAGCCCTGCCGTCACACTGTGTGCTTTTTGACCGATCTCCCGATTCGGTCCTCCAAGCCTCCACCTTCCTGTGGGTGCACAACACTCTTGCAGTGTCTCTTGGCGTGTCTCCCGGTGTCTCAACAGACCCGTCTTTTATCTCCCCTGACGAGCTTCAGCCATCCATCAACTGACCATGTCCATCAAACTGGCCACTCCCTCCTGTCTCAGCAGGCACCTGGCATCACTCTGCTGTGTCAGCAGAGATCCACACAAACAGGCCAAATGTCCTTGGCGTCAAAGTCAACAATTAGCGAAGAAGCCATAATACTAAATCATCCATTTTAATCCTTGTCTCTCGCTCTCCCATCTGCAACAGGATGCCCCCCCCCCATCCCTCCCTCTCTCGTTAGCAGCATAGTTCACAGGGGGGTCAACTCTGGACCCCATCTCCAACTGGTTTTCTCATCACACATTATACCCCCACCCTTAAAAGTATTTTTACCGGGGGGAAAATTCAATAGTAAGGCACATTACAGAATCTAATATAATACAGATGCAGTCATTAACCAACAGAGTAACACAGATATAATTTCAAATCTAACATCTGGATAAACAATCAGCAATTACATTGTCAGTTTTCTTTACTGACAATGATTTTAATAGAATTTGATTTTAATATCAAATTCTTCTAACACCAGACTCCAACTAAATAACCGGCTATTTTTAATCTTCATGTTAGTCAAAAATACCAATGGGTTGTAATCAGTTTAAACAATCAATGGTTTCTGTGCCGGACAAATGTAAATCTCAAAATGCTGTAACGCCAGAATAAGTGACAGTAATTCTTTTTCTACAGTGGAATAATTTATTTGGTGCACATTGAACTTCTTAGAGAAATAAGCCACTAGGTGTTCAATTTCGTCCTCAGCTCTCTGCAGTAGGACTGCCCCTGCAGCCTCGTCACTTGCGTCGGTTGCCAGGGAGAAGAGTTTCGAAGTCAGGTGCTTTTAACACAGGGTGGTAACATAGTATAGTTTTCAGCCTCTCGAAGGCTTCTTGGCCAGGATTGCTCCACACAAACTTTTCATTCTTTTGCAAGAGCTTTGTAAAAGGGAGGGCAATATCCACAAAGTTCTTACAAAACTTCCGATAGTACTCCACCATTCCCTGAAAGCTTCTCAGTGCCCTCTTATTAGTCGGCACGGGAACTTCAGAAATAGCCTGTACTTTAGCCTGCACAGGGGCCAGTTGCCCCTGGCCTACCACATACCCCAGGTACGTGACTGTGGCATGGCCGCACTCACTTTTGGCGAGGTTCACGGTGAGATTGGCTGCAGACATTCGTTTAAACAGTTCCCCCCACAGCCTCAATGTGCTCGTCCCACGTATCACTCCAAACCACTAAATCGTTAATATAAGCCCCTGTGTTCTTTAATCCTTTAATCACTGAGTCAATCATTCTCTGAAATGTCCCTGGAGCGTTTTTCATTCCAAAAGGCAAGACATTATACTCATAGAACCCGGACGGAGTGACAAATGCTGAAATTTCTCGAGCCCTGTCAGTTAAAGGAACACACCAGTATCCTGTTAGCAAGTCAATCTTGGTGATGTATCTCGCTGTACCCACTTTATCAATGCAATCATCCACCCTGGGGATAGGGTTAGCATCAATTTTTTGTGATGGCATTCACCTTTCTGTAATCTGTACAGAACCTTACACTACCATCAGGCTTCGGGACAACCACACATGCAGATGCCCGTGCTAAAGAAGATTTCCGTATAATACCAGCAGCTAGCATATGTTCAATTTCTTTTTCCACTGGCTTGATCTTTTCCAAATTCATCCGATAGGGGGCTGCTTAATAGGCTGGGCTGAAGTAACAATAACATCATGTGTTGTTCCCTCGCATCTCCTCGGAACATCTAGACATAAATCTGCATGCCGGTTAATTAGATTTGTCAGCTGCTCTCTCTGTCTAGGCTTCAAATGCGTGACCTTATCAGCAAATTTGGCCAAAATAACAGAGTTCTCTAATCTGGTGGGCACTATGTTTATCTTTTCAAGATGCTCGGGCCCCTCATTATCAATCCTTACAGCCTCATTTGTTTTCGTGACAGCACCGACTGGCGCGGCTTTTGAATCATGATAACCTTTCAGCATATTAACGTGTACCAACTGCCTCGGCTTCCACCTATCCGGGGTTTCGATAATATAGTTCGGAGAGTTTATTTTCTTAATTACCTTATACGGACCTTGGAAGCTCGCCTGTAGGGGGTTGGTCACGAATGGGAACAGAACCAATACCTTATCGCCCATTTGAAATCCCTGTTCTCGTGCTCGTCTATCATACCACTGCTTCGTTTTAATTTGGGAGTCTCGGAGATTATCCTTGGCCAGGTCACATATCCTGCTAAGCCTCTCTCGGAATTTCAAAACATAGTCAATCACATTAATCAGCTTATTCCAGAACGTTAACAGCTCACACAATTTTTAATTTACATTTGTCATGATGATATCAATAAACCATTGTAACTTCCTGTTTTGGTGTCGGACTCGAGTCACCTGAAAGGAGAAACTGTGACCTGGGGTTACTGCTGCCACCATCACCCGGTGAACTGCAATAACGGGTCGGAGCTCCTCACACTGGTACAGCAGCGTCTCAGCTCTAGGCTGAGGGATGTCAGTCTGATAGTGTCTGGTCCCCAGGACCTCTTCACTTCCCATCGCCATCCAGGCTAACCACCGCCTCCTCACAGCCCAGATACACACACTATCCTAACCCCCACATTCCTGCGCGCTGTTCTTGCTCTCACAGACAAAAACGACAAAAGTGATTGGAAGCTCATATACAGTATAATATCTGACCTGTGTCCACAAAGGTCACAACATAGAGAATGGAACAGAAGCAATCAACATGGGGTGTCAGACTCAGACTGAAGCTCTGTCTGCATCGTCCCATCAATCTCACTCCGGGATGTTGAATTGCAATATTCCTGAATCAAACACAGAGAGAAGATCCCTCCTCATCATCACATCACACACTCACAGGCCGAGATATTTAGTTAATCTCCCACCGCAACCCCTTACCTCACACTCCCCGGATCAGACCGAGAGTGAAGCTCCCTCCACACCGTCCCATCACACGCACCCCAGCTCAGACGCAGAGTGAATCTCCGTCAAGACCGTCCCATTTCAGAATCCCTGGATTAGACACAAAATGAATCTTCTTCCACATGCTATCATCACACTTAGAGGGTCAGAGACAGAGAATTTCCTCCACACCATTCTATGTTACACTCCCAGAATCAGACACCTGGAAAATCTCACTCCAGGCTGTATCATGACAAAAGTCCTGCGTCAGACACAGAGTGACGCTCCCTCCAAAACGTTACATCACACAGTGACAGTGTCAGACTTTGAGAGAATCTCCCACCACACCGTCCATCCCCAGATCAGACACAGGGTGAAGCTCCCACCATGTCTCCCATCAATCATTCCTGATACAGACCAAAACACTCTCCACAAAGAGCAATCAAACGTTCCCGAGGTCAGAAACAGAGTGCAGCTTCCTCCGCAACGTACCATCACACGCTCCCAGGGTTAAAACACAGAGGCTGCATCTGGATCATCACATTACACAATCCCGGGGTTAAAACACAGTGAAGTTGTATCTACATCATCACATTACACAATCCCAATCACAGAAACAGTGTGAAACTCCCTCCGCCACCATCTCGCCCCCACTAACCGCTCAGACACAGAGAGAAACTCCCTCGACACCGACCCATCTAATAGTCCCCAGGTCAGAAACTGAGAGCAGCTACCACCACACCATCCCATCAAACACCCCGGGTGAAGCACTGAGAGAAGCTCCCTCCGCACCATCACATCACACACTCCCTGGTCAGAAACAGAGTGAAGCTCTCTCGACGCAGTCCCTTCACACACTTCCCAGATTAGACACAGAGTGAATATCCCTCTGCACTGTCGGATCACACAGTCACAGGGTCAGACACAGAGAATTCCTCCACACTATCCCATGATACTCTCCCAGAGTCAGACATTGAGAAAATATAACTCCGATTCAGCCCCTTACAAAATTCCTGTCAGATACAGAGTGAAGCTCCCTCCGCACCATCCCATCACACATTCCTGGAATCAGTAACAGACTGAAGCTTGCTCAACACAGTCCCATTACACACTCCCCGGATCAGACGCAGAGTGAAGCTCCATCGCATTGTCCCATCACACACTTCCCATCACAGACTCCCCCGGATCAGACAGAGAATATAGCTCCATCCACAACCGTCCCATCACACAGTCCACGGATCAGACACAGCGTGAAGCTCCCTTTAACCCGTCCCATCATCCACTCCAAGGATCAGACACAGAGTAAATCTCCCACCACACTGTAGGATCACACACTCACAGGGTCAGACACAGAGAATTCCCTCCACACCATCCCATGATACACTCCCAGGCTCAGACATTGAGAATATCTCACTCCCGGTCGTCGAATTACAAAATTCCTGTGTCAGACACAGAGCGAGCCTCCTTCCATAACATCACATCACACAGTCACGGGGTCAGACATTGACCGGATCTCACTCCGGCCTGACCCATTACAATCTTCCTGTGTCAGACATAGACTGCAACTCACTCCACACCATTCCATCACAGAGTCCCCCGATTATACACGGAGGGAATCTCCTTCCACACCACACAACCTCCACTCCCCGGATCAGACACAGAGTGAAGCTTGCTCCACATCGTTTCATCACACACTCAAAGAGTCAGACCGTCTTATAGAGCTCCCTCCACAGAGTCTCATCAGACAGGGTCAGATATTAAGAGAATCTCCCTCCACTCCAGCCTACCTCACAGTCCCCGGATCATCCACAGAGTCTCATCAGACAGTCACAGGGTCAGATATTAAGAGAATCTCCCTCCACTCCAGCCTACCTCACAGTCCCCGGATCATGCACAGAGTCTCATCAGACAGTCACAGGGTCAGATAGTAAGAGAATCTCCCTCCACTCCAACCTACCTCACAGTCCCCGGATCATCCACAGAGTCTCATCAGACAGTCACAGGGTCAGATATTAAGAGAATCTCCCTCCACTCCAGCCTACCTCACAGTCCCCGGATCATGCACAGAGTCTCATCAGACAGTCACAGGGTCAGATATTAAGAGAATCTCCCTCCACTCCAGCCTACCTCACAGTCCCCGGATCATCCACAGAGTCTCATCAGACAGTCACAGGGTCAGATATTAAGAGAATCTCCCTCCACTCCAGCCTACCTCACAGTCCCCGGATCATGCACAGAGTCTCATCAGACAGTCACAGGGTCAGATAGTAAGAGAATCTCCCTCCACTCCAACCTACCTCACAGTCCCCGGATCATCCACAGAGTCTCATCAGACAGTCACAGGGTCAGATATTAAGAGAATCTCCCTCCACTCCAGCCTACCTCACAGTCCCCGGATCATGCACAGAGTCTCATCAGACAGTCACAGGGTCAGATATTAAGAGAATCTCCCTCCACTCCAGCCTACCTCACAGTCCCCGGATCATGCACAGAGTCTCATCAGACAGTCACAGGGTCAGATATTAAGAGAATCTCCCTCCACTCCAACCTACCTCACAGTCCCCGGATCATGCACAGAGTCTCATCAGACAGTCACAGGGTCAGATATTAAGAGAATCTCCCTCCACTCCAACCTACCTCACAGTCCCCGGATCATGCACAGAGTCTCATCAGACAGTCACAGGGTCAGATATTAAGAGAATCTCCCTCCACTCCAGCCTACCTCACAGTCCCCGGATCATCCACAGAGTCCCATCAGACAGTCACAGGGTCAGATATTAAGAGAATCTCCCTCCACTCCAGCCTACCTCACAGTCCCCGGATCATGCACAGAGTCTCATCAGACAGTCACAGGGTCAGATATTAAGAGAATCTCCCTCCACTCCAGCCTACCTCACAGTCCCCGGATCATGCACAGAGTCTCATCAGACAGTCACAGGGTCAGATATTAAGAGAATCTCCCTCCACTCCAACCTACCTCACAGTCCCCGGATCATGCACAGAGTCTCATCAGACAGTCACAGGGTCAGATATTAAGAGAATCTCCCTCCACTCCAGCCTACCTCACAGTCCCCGGATCATGCACAGAGTCTCATCAGACAGTCACAGGGTCAGATATTAAGAGAATCTCCCTCCACTCCAGCCTACCTCACAGTCCCCGGATCATCCACAGAGTCCCATCAGACAGTCACAGGGTCAGATATTAAGAGAATCTCCCTCCACTCCAGCCTACCTCACAGTCCCCGGATCATGCACAGAGTCTCATCAGACAGTCACAGGGTCAGATATTAAGAGAATCTCCCTCCACTCCAGCCTACCTCACAGTCCCCGGATCATCCACAGAGTCCCATCAGACAGTCACAGGGTCAGATATTCAGAGAATCTCCCTCCACTCCAGCCTACCTCACAGTCCCCGGATCATGCACAGAGTCTCATCAGACAGGGTCAGATATTAAGAGAATCTCCCTCCACTCCAGCCTACCTCACAGTCCCCGGATCATGCACAGAGTCTCATCAGACAGTCACAGGGTCAGATATTAAGAGAATCTCCCTCCACTCCAGCCTACCTCACAGTCCCCGGATCATGCACAGAGTCTCATCAGACAGTCACAGGGTCAGATATTAAGAGAATCTCCCTCCACTCCAACCTACCTCACAGTCCCCGGATCATGCACAGAGTCTCATCAGACAGTCACAGGGTCAGATATTAAGAGAATCTCCCTCCACTCCAGCCTACCTCACAGTCCCCGGATCATGCACAGAGTCTCATCAGACAGTCACAGGGTCAGATATTAAGAGAATCTCCCTCCACTCCAGCCTACCTCACAGTCCCCGGATCATGCACAGAGTCTCATCAGACAGTCACAGGGTCAGATAGTAAGAGAATCTCCCTCCACTCCAACCTACCTCACAGTCCCCGGATCATGCACAGAGTCTCATCAGACAGTCACAGGGTCAGATAGTAAGAGAATCTCCCTCCACTCCAGCCTACCTCACAGTCCCCGGATCATGCACAGGATAAAGCTCATTAGACAGTCACAGGGTCAGATATTAAGAGAATCTCCCTCCACTCCAGCCTACCTCACAGTCCCCGGATCATGCACAGAGTCTCATCAGACAGTCACAGGGTCAGATATTAAGAGAATCTCCCTCCACTCCAACCTACCTCACAGTCCCCGGATCATGCACAGAATAAAGCTCATTCCACACTGTCCTGGAGCCCTGCACCCAGGACTGAGCAGTTAGTAGTAAGCAAGGGTATTGAATAATGTAAACAGAGAGGAGACCAGGCTCTCTCACTCTCAGCAGGCTGCCAGTGGATCCCTAGGACCGCAGTTGCTGGAGTCCACCTCGTACCTGCCTTCTGGGGAGGATGATATACTCTGCAGGCCGACGCCATGAAATTATGGCTCGCAGGGAGTTATTGGGGATTATCCCTCCATTGTTGTAACTGTGGATAAGACTGATGCGACGGTGGAGCGGGAAGGATTGAGGGAGGTACCCTCTGTGCAGTCTGGGTTACAAGTGCAGCCACCTTATACAACACACGAGGAGGAAGATGGGGGATCTATCTGCAGTGAGGGGTTGGAGGGAGACTCCTTTGATAGTGAGACAATGGAATCCTCAACCCTCCTGAGAAATCCCCATTGATACCTGTGGAGGAAATGAGAGAGTTCATTCTCACCTCTGAGGGTGCAAAGCATCGGACTAAACTAACCTCGCTTCGCTGGTCTAGCATGCCGAGGCTGGTGAAGTCCCTGCTGGTCATCCTCAGACGGAAGGGGAAGGGGAAGAGGAATGCTGTGTCGGGGAATGACAGACGGCAGCTGAAATCCTTCTTGGATGACCTGGTGAGGGACATCAGGGTGGAAAGTAGCCTCGCTCCTTCGGGAGACGGTGGGTCACAGGGTGGCGTTGGTACCACTCGGGCCCGGAAAGCAAAGACCATTCTTGCATTTTTTCTGGATAGTGTGGTTGAGGGCGCCTCCGCTCTCAGCGGGAAGGGTACTGTTGCTGAGGCCTAGTGTACACCCAACATGACGCTCACTGTAGCTGGTCTAAATTTTAATGGTAGCAGGAGTTCTCTCCACAGATATAACAATCCCCCTGTCCTCAGGGATGGGAGATACGCTGTGAATTTCCTGTAGGGAACCCATACCATCCCGGGAGACGAGTCTGCTTGTCTCCTGGAGTGGCAGGGCGGGGTCTATATGAGCCACCTCAGCTCCAACTCTAGCGGGGTGGCGATCCTGTTGGTCTCGACCTTCCAGCCGGAAATGGTAAAAGCTCAGGATGTCGAGCCCGGCCGCCTGCTCCATCTGGCTGTGCGCCTGGATGGTGAACCTCTGCATTTCATCAACGTGTATGCCCTGAGGGGCGGGGTGATGCAGACGCGCCTACTCCCTATTCCGTCAGCTGTCCACTCTACTGAGCTCCCTGGATCCTGGGGGTGGGGACTTCAAATGTACCTTCGAGGTGGAGAACCTCTGCAGTCTCCAGCGCGACAGAGCATCGGCAAAGAAGTTAAAGGAGTTAGTCGGCTCCTTTGACTTGGTAGACGCCTGGCGGGATCTACATTCGGACTCTGGAGCCTTCTCGAGAAGGTCTAGAGGGGGAGATTCCCGAATAGACCGCCTCTGTGTCTCTCAAGCGTACAGCTCCCCCGCGACGGCAACCTGCACGCGGCAAATGTCGTCCTCGAACTATGACCTTGTGTGGATGGAATTTGCTCCTCTGCACTCTGAGGTGGGGCCGGCTGGTGGAGTAGTGACATCAGCTCCAGACTCCGGAGCGATGGGGCCCGATTTCGAATCCAGCCGGATCCCTTGCACGCTTAACTCGACCTCGTAAAAATAAAACTGGAGAATGCTATAGAAACGAAAAGATCAGTGCATAAAGCTTGTCATGACGGCGCCCGATGACTCCACCAGGAGTTAAGGGTATTCTTCTTCTCCGGATCCGGCACTGGCGCTGTAAGAACCAGCTGCTGAAGGACAGCCGGCTCCGCGTCTCGTTCCGAGCGTTCTAGGTCGCCTGGAGGGAAAGACGGGTAACTGTTTTTATGTCGGGAGTACACTAGTAGGTCGACAAAGAGGCGGGGCTCTGAGATTGAGCGGTTTGTGCGAGCGTTGCTGGACCTAGTGTATCGGAGAGGGTCGTGACAGACACGTGACAGCACAGCCCACTACCTGGTCGGAAGCCACGTCACCTGCCAATCAAGGTTTAACCCCTCCTCGCCCATCAATACACTGTTACGAACCCGCAGGTTTCGTTCACTGTGGACTGTCACTTTAACAGAGCGCTTCAGTGAGGCAGGACTATGATGTTGTTCACTGACCGACTCGCAGCCTGTTTACCTTTAAAACAAGGACACAGACAGTCACGGTCAGAAGTGGGGGGGGAGAGAGAGAGAGAGAGAGAGAGAGAGAGAGAGAGAGAGAGAGAGAGAGAGAGAGAGAGAGAGAGAGAGAGAGAGAGAGAGAGAGAGAGAGAGAGAGAGAGAGAGAGAGAGAGAGAGAGAGGAGCGAACCTGGAAAAGGTAGCAGTTCCAGCTTGTCGAAGCTGGGAATTTGGAACTCTGCTACACCCACAAGGGTGGGGTGATCATCGATCCGGTGCGCATCGGATGTGTGGCTGTCACTCCGTATAATCCAAAGGAGTGGATTTGGGAATGTCCTTTGGTACCACTCGAAGTTACCCCTTGACTGGGTGTGTGATGTGGTAACCCGTTGAAGACGGCATCCCTGTGACAGATCACTCTGGTGGTCATTCGGGTGTGGATTTGGAACGGCTCGACGGAGGATCTTCCACCACTGATATTTATTAATTACCAACGTGGAACCCGTGGAATTCGGCGTAATTGCCTTCTCTCTACGTTTTACCCTGGGTTACAAATATCTCTCTCCCATCATTTACTCCGTGGATGAACTGAACTTCTATGCTTTCCCATCTCAAGACTCTGAGCCTTGTTCCGCCGAGCTCAATAGTTTGGGAGTTATATTTACACACACCTACACATAACACTGTTAACTTCTGTTCATCTTGGTTAAGTTGCTATATTATCAGTAGATCCTTATAAAGATAGTGGTTTTAACATCCGGGCGCTCCAGTGACCACTGCCGATGGTGCCGCTAAGCTGGGGGCTCCCTGGACTTTGAACGGGACCCGCTGGGTTTGCGGCCACCGCGCCTACCCGTGGCTTCTCGCGAGCTGGTCCGGCTGTTGCTTTATGTGCCATATGTGCTGCCCTTCATCCACCCCCTGAACGATCTGGGGGCGCACCAGACACACAGCGGCCACCGGGACAAGAGGGCCATCACGGAGGCGGAGAGGTTCTGGATGATAGCCTCTCCCAGATACGGCACGGCCCGATTGCCCCGTGAGGTGATCCAGATGACCAGTGTGCTCGAGACGCTGGCCAACGAGGTTGCAGTGGCACTGCAACAGACCGAAGATGCCCTCACCCGAACGGCGGCAGAGCTAGCGGCCGTCAGGATGGTCACCCTGCAAAATCGACAGGCCCCGGATTACCAACTGGCGGCTGATGGTGGTACCTGTGCAATCATTGGTAAGGGGTGCTGCACGTTTACCCCGGACGTGTGGAGCAACATCACCCACTGGGCTGCTCACATTCGGGACTCGGTGTCAAAAATTCAAACATCGAGGGACCAGCTCCTCCGGCACGACACCTCATGGGGAAACTGGTGGCCGTTTGGGTCCCTGGGCAACTGTCACCCACTGGTCGATTGCACTCATTCTCGTTATCATCGCTGTGTGTATATTATGCTGTGCTTGCCAAACTGTTCAGAGCACGTCTGCCTTTTTTTCAGGCCTGTACAGTCACATACAGCGTTAACCTTAGAAATAGTTGAGTGTAAGACTTCCATTAAGATATATCACTTTCCTTCTCACTGTGTTACATGTAATGCTTGGCGAGTGGCGTGGATCCGAGGTATGGATGGGGTCGTGACTGTCACGTGACACCACTGCTCACTTCCTGGTCGGAAGGCACGACACCTGTCAATCAAGGTTTGACCCCTCCTCGCCGATCAATGCACACCCCAACATTGGCCCCTTTAATTAGCCTTGTACTTGGCCTCGAGCAATTGGCCTTTGTAATCGGCTTAACTCTGCTGGTACCGAGCCATTAGCCCCCCTGTGAATTACCGGGGCGGGACCCTCCAGCCCTGCTGCACTATAAAGGGTGCCACGTGTGCTGGACCCTTTCCCTTTGCCATCTCCGAGGGACCACCCTGCTTCACTCCAGGCTGAGAACCGTGGAACGGCGCTGGAGAACTTGTTGGTGAGCTGTGCATTGAATAGGGTTGGGAGCGTCGATTAGTGTCCCGAATAGCACAGAGCCGAGCCTGCACTCGGTCAAGGTGTGGCGCATATCGCATTGGTTGTGTGTGGGTGTGTGCTTGTGTACTTTCTTCACAGGCGATTTTCCCACATTCGATAGTAATTGTCCGTGTGTGTTTTATTGCCGATTCGACTTTCCCCCGACTGCTGTAAATTGTGTGCGTGTTGCTTCTGTTGCCATTTTCCCACGTTTGCCTTCTGTAAATAAAATACGTTTCTACCATTACTGTGTGTGTCCAAAGTCCTTGCCTTTGAGACCTACCGAATCTGTTTCCCCACTTACAACAATTGCTCAGCCAATTTACATTTTCTACGTTCATGTGATATGGGTGTTTAATCAGTTTATAATACCAGTGTAATACCAAATTTCCAAGCACCTTAAAACTATGCCCCCTCGTATTAACCATTTCAACCCTGGGAAAAAACCTCTGGTTACCCACACGATCAATGCCCCTCATCATTTTATACACCTAAAAAAGGCTCCAAACATAAACAATGGCTGGAGCTTCTGGGAGCTTTTATTACTGAAAGGTGTATTACTGAACTTTCCTACTTTACCATCTCAAGACTCTGAGCTTTGTTCCCTCAGGCTCGATAGTCTGGGAGTTATATTTACACATATATACACATAACACTGTTAACTTTCCTTTATTTCGTTAAGTTACCATATTATAAGTCGATACTACTAAAGATAATGGTTTTAACATCAAAACCAGACTCCAGTGTGAACTCTATTGCTGCTGGTTCGTTTCTAAAACGTTTCAGTTCGTAACACAGTTTTATAAAACTAGTTAGCCCACATCTGGTGTGTTTCATACAGTTCTGGTCGCCCCCATTCTCGGAAGGATGTCGGGGCTTTGGACAGAGCGCAGAAGAGGTAACCCAGGACCCTGCATGGATTAGAGGGCATGAGCTATAACGAGAGGCTGGACAAACTTGTGTTGTTTTCTCCAGAGCGGCGCAGGCTGGGGCGAGACTGGATGGACGTTTATAAGATTACAAGAGGAAGAGATAGAGTGGACAGACGATATATTTTTCCTGGGGGTTGAAATGTCTAATACATTTAAGGTGAGAGGAGATGTGAGCGGCATTTTCTTCTTTCCACAGAGTAGTCAGTAAATGGACATCTGTCTGGAGGTGAGAGACCAAAGCGGCCATGTGATCCCGTTTCCTGTTCACGTTTTCCGCAGATCTGCAGCATCTGCGAGTCACTGCTCTACGTGTACGTGTAGCTTCATCTTTCCCCGTTCAGACAAGGCAGTGAGATCCGGATCTGTGATATCCTCTCGTTGTGGTGGACAATATGTTTTTTTCTCGGCAATATTATCAGCATGTTTCATTCCACTGTTTTCACCTGCTGAAGTGCTGCCGATGTTTCTGGGTGTCTGACCCACTTATGTGAGAATTTTGCTTTTTATAATTATCTGAGCTTCTCAGAAATGTGTACAGTTCAGTTAAGCTTCACTCCACTAGTTCCAAAGCAACAACCCAGTCAGTGAAACAGTCGGCACAATTAAAATAGTTTATTACATCTTTATTTTTTCATTTTGTACTATTTATATAATTTAACAATGTGATATTTATATTCTTATATTAAATCACAATTGTTAAAATCTATGGTTAAAAATTAGGTTCTACTGCTGAACGAATTTCATGACATATGCCGGTGCTATTAAACCTGATTCTGATATTGATATGTGAGACGCACCTGATCCCAGTTACCGCAGATCGTAATGAGAGATTAAAGCCTTTTCTATTTATTTGCGTTCCTCAGAAAGACAACAGTTCAGTTTCCTTCTGTGGTTCCAGAGAAGAAGCTCAGTCTGACTAATATTTACACACAATCAAAATGGGGAATTGGTTTATTATCATCATGTACTGAACTACAGTGAAAATCTTCCCTGACGTGCCATCCACAAAGATCGATACATTACAACAGTACATTGAGCTGATATACGACAAAACAATCACTGTAACAAAGCATTATGGCTGCAGAGAAAGTGCAGTGCAGATAGACATATGGTGCAGGGTCACGTCGAGTTACATTGTGAGGCAAAGAGCATTTTATCATTCATTTGGCTTATAACCACAGACAGGAAGCCGCCCTTGAGCTTGTCATTACTAAGAACTGCAGGTCTTTTTTTCTCAATTTCTCGTGGCACTAGACAGGGATGTCCATTAAGCCCTTTATTATTTAATCTTGTATTGGAACCTTTAGCTATAACACTACGTGAAGCTAAATATATTCTTGGTATCTCTATGAATGGAACCATACATAAGATTTCTCTTTATGTAGATGATGATTTGGTTTTTATTTCAAATCTTGAGGAATCAATTCCTAAACTTTTGGAAACACTTAAAGATTTCGCTAAATTTTCTGGATATAAATTTAACTTGAATAAAAGTGAATTGTTTCCATTAAATGTCCCTGTTAGTATATATAATGATATTCCTTTTAGAACTGTTAATACATTTAGATATTTAGGTATTATAATTACTAAAAAAATATAAAGATCTCTATAAAGGGAATATAGTTCCTTTAATGGACTCCATGAAACAACAATTTTCTAGATGGAATCCACTTACTTTTTCTTTAATAGGTCGTATTCATGCTGGTAAAATTATTTTAATTAGCTTTTTATATATTTTCCAAAATATACCTATCTTTTTAACTGAAAGAAAATTCGATCAAATTGACTCACTTATTTCTTCCTTTATTTGGAACAATAAGAGTCCAAGAATTAATAAGTATAATTTACAAAAATCTGAAAAAGATGGTGGACTTGCACTTCCTACTTTAAGACTGTATTATTGGGCTGAGAACATTAGACAATTCTGTTTTTGGTTATATTGTCTTAATAAGAACCAAAATCCATTATGGGTTGATTTGGAATTAAAAGCAGTTAAACAATTTCATTTAACTTCAATATTAGGAGCTCCATTACTTTTACAGCTCTCTAAAATTCCAAATTTAAATCTTTACGCGGTTCTTAAACAATCCCTACGGATTTGGGTTCAGTTTCGTTTTTTAAAATTTTTTAAACAATTTAAGATGACTAGTTTTTTACATCGAAACTTCTCATTTATACCTTCAACAACTGACCCCATTTTTCTCCTATGGAAAAATTAAGGAATCCATTCTTTTACAGATTTATTTTGTGACGGTCCATTATGATCTTTGAAGAGTTAATTAACAAATTTTCTCTCGCTCATACACATTTTTTTGCAATATGTTCAGTTCAGACATTTTTTACAATATTTACCTAAGATTCCATGCTTACAAGAATCTGATTTGTTGGATACCATTTTGAAATTGAATCGCTTTGTGAAAGGTTCCATTGGCAGAATTTATAATTTATTTTTGTTACAAAACAAAACCTATCACTAAAGATTAAACAAGATTGGGAGAGAGAACTTAATATGACCTTTGTTAATGAATATTGGCTTCGAGTTTTGCAAAATGTAAATTCTTCTTCTGTATGTGCCAACCATTGTTTAATTCAATTTAAAACTGTTCACCGTTATTATTTAACAAAGGAGAGACTATCTAAAATATTTCCTAGTATAGACAAATGCTGTGATAGATGTAAAACTGAAGTAGCTACTTTGTCACATATGTTCTGTTCATGTTTTTCATTAAAATCGTTTTGGAAATCTTTATTTTCTGTAATTTCTAAAGCTCTGAAAATTAATTTACAACCTAATAGATTGACTGTTCTATATGGAATAGCTCCACATCATATTTAGGGTATTTCATCTTCAGATCAACATGTAATTGCATTTGTTACACTACTGACAAGAAGGACTATTCTATTAAAATGGAAAAATATGTCTTCCCCTACATTAATTGAATGGTTTTCTCAAGGAATGTTATTCTTAGTTTGGAAAAAATAGAAGTAGAACTTTTGATCCTCGGTTCGATTTTGAGAGAAGATGGGGTTCTTTTGCTAAATATTATCATTTAATTTGAGTTATGCTATATGGTTTCCGTCAAATTTTATTTTTTTATAAATATGAAATGGCGGTTGGTGATTCTTTTTTAAAAAAAATTAGATGATGGTCAAACGTATTGCTCCGGAGGGTTCATTCCAAATGGATTTTCCCCCTTTTTTGTGGTTACTGGGTTCTTTTCCGAGTTAGATGGTGTATTTTTTCCCTTTTTTCTATATATATATTTTTCCATTTTTATATTTTACGATCAGTTTTTTTTCAGCTTTATTAATTGTATACATATTAATCTATTGACGTTTTGTATCATTTTATAGCTGTAGAAGATTATGTATCAATAAAAAAGATTCTAAAAATGAAAAATGAAACTGGCAAAACAATCACTAGACATATGGTGCAGTCACGTCGAGATACATTGTGAAGTCGAGTCCATTTTATCATTCATTTGGCTTGTAACTGTAGACAGGAAACCGTCCTTGAGTCTGGTGTTACGCGCTTTAAGGCTTTTGTATCTGTTCCCCGATGGGGGAGCGGGTTTGCAGCGAGAATGTTCAGGTTGTGAGGATCTTTGAGTACATGGCCTGCTTTTCCGAGGCAGGGGAAGTGTAGAAAGTGTCCATGCAGGGGAGGCTTGTTTCCCTGATGTCCTCTGCTCTCCAAAGTTCTCTGCAGTTCCTTGCTGTCATGGGCAGAGCAGTAGCCATACGAAGGAGTGAAGTATCGACAAGAAGCTCAGAGACCTCGGCCTTCACCCTGCCTTGTGTAGCTGGATCCTGGACTTCCTGTCAGATCGCCGGCAGGTGGTAAGAGTGGGCTCCCTCACCTCTGTCTCTCTGACCCTCAGCACACATACCCCACAGGGGTGTCTCCTTGCCCCCTCCTTTACTCTCTGTATTCCCATGACGTGTCGCCACCCACAGCTCCAATCTGCTAATTAAATTTGCTGACTACACTACACTGACTGGCCTGATCTCAAATAATAACGAGGCAGCCGACAGAGAAGAAGTCATCACCCCGACACAGTGGTGTCAAGAAAACAACCTCTCCCTCATTGTGACAAAAACAAAGGAGCTGGTTGTGGATTACAGGAGGAATGGAGACAGGAACCAAATTCAACATTTCCAACTCTGTTATTGACACAAAATGCACATTTTAATATTGATCATGACACAATGTATTTTATATATCGTTATTAACATAAAACATATTTATAGATTGTTACTGACAGAGAATCGTATAATTTCTGTTCCGTGTGTTATCTGAATGTACTTGCCTGTGATGCTGCCACAAGTCAGTGTTTCTCTGTACCTGTACCTTCCCGTACTTGTGCACTTGGCAATAAATTCAACAGGACCTGAGAAATCTCAGTGAGATTTGATTAGTGATGATCATCTTGGCAGCTCGGTAGGTCGAATGTATGAGACAGTACACTGTTAAATGCAAAACCCTGAACAGTGTCGATGATCAGAGGGATCTTAGACTCGAAGTTCATCGCTCCCTGAAAGAGACTGCACAGATTGATCGGGTGGTTAAGAAGGCAAATGGCGTGGTTGTCTTTATTAGTTGAAGCATTGAGTTCAAAACTCGGGAAGTTGTGTTGCGGCTGTTCCGAGCCTGTGGTCGTACGGTGACTGTTTCTTTAAGAGCGCCGGCGTGAGGAGGCGGGACTATGACGTCAGTCACAGGCTGACAGCGCTGACTGTGGACTGAACCATAAGAGAGAGAGAGCGATCTGCAGACAGGCAGTCAGCCAGTCTAAAGAGAGAGAGACCGGAAAAGTTGATCGCTTCAGTCAGTCGCAGCTGAGGCTTGGAACTCTCCTGTGCCCACAAGAGTGGGTTGATCATCGGTACACGGAACCACAACGAATGTGTGTGGCTGTCCCTTCGTATAATCCATAGGAGTGGATTTTGGAATATCTTGTGTTAACCCTTACCTGGGTATGTTGTGTGTAACCCCGGGAAGACGGTATTCCTGTGACAGGTCACTTTCGCTGAGAACTCGTCTGTGGACAGATTCAACGGATAAGAACTTCGTCGACGGTTATTTTGAAGTAACTGCCTTTTCTCTACGTTCCACCCTGGATCACAAATATCTCCCGACGATCATTTATTCCGTGGATTACTGAACATTCGTACTTTACCATCTCAAGACTCTGAACTTTGTTCAGCTTTGACATATCTGTTATATGGTGCAGGGTCACGTCGAGTTACATTGTGAGGTCGAGTCCATTTTATCATTCATTTGGCTTATAACTGCAGACAGGGAGCCGTCCTTCACCCTGGTGTTACGCGCTTCAAGGCTTTTGTATCTCTCCGCCAATGTGGGAGCGGATTTGCAGCAAGAATGTCCAGGTTATGAGGTTCTTTGAGTACATGGCCTGCTTTTCCGAGGGAGGGGAAGTGAAGGAAGAGCCCATGGAGTGGAGGCTTGTTTCGCTGATGTTCTCTGCTCTCCAAAGTTCTCTGCAGTTCCTTCCAGTCATGGGCAGAGCAGTAGCCATACAAAGGCATGAAGTATCGACAAGAAGCTCAGAGACCTCGGCCTTCATTCTGTCTTGTGTAGCTGGATCCTGGACTTCCTGTCAGATCGCCGGCAGGTGGTAAGAGTGGGCTCCGTCTCCTCTGTCTCTCTGATCCTCAGGACACAAAACCCACAGGGTTGTCTCTTTGGCCCACTCCTTTACTTTCTGTGCACCCATGGCTTGTGTTGCCACCCACAGCTCCGATCTGCTAATTAAATTTGCTGACAACACTGCATTGATTGGCCTAATCTCAAATAATAACTTTCAATCGATCAAATGCCTCCTGACAAGGCTCGGTCCAAACAAACTTTTCACCCTTCTTCAGGAGATTGGTCAGAGGAAGAGCGATAGCAGCAAAGTTCTTACACAACTTCCGGTAACATCCATCCATTCCCAGAAACCTTCTAAGAGCCTTCTTAGCAGTCAGAATAGGAACTTGAGAAATTGCCTGGACTTTTGCCCGAAAAGGAGCCAACTTGCTTTGACCAACAACATAGCCAAGACAGGTCACAGTGGCATGGCCAAATTCACTCTTAGCTAACTGTAAGGTTGTCCTGAGAAAGCCTGTCAAACGGCTTCTCTATTGCAGAGATATGCTTTTCCCAAGTGTCACTCCCTGTGACTCTGTCATCAATACAGGCATCTGTGTTCTGACCCTCGAATTACAGAATCAATCATTCTCTGGAAGGTTCCTGGACCATTTTAACTTCCTAAAGACAAAACATTGTATTCATACAACCCAGATGGTGTCACAAATGCAGAAATTTCTCTACCTCTGTCCGTCAATGGAACACACCAGTACCCTATCAACAGATCAGTCTTTGTAAGAAATTTAGCTTTTCCAACCTTATTGATGCAATCATCCACCCTAGGGATAGGATAGGATTCTGTTATTGTTACTGCATTTACCTTCCCATAATCAGTGCAAAATCTAACACTACCATCAGGTTTGGGCATAATAATGCAGGGTGAGCTCCAATCTGATGCTGAAGGACTAATAATACCATTTTCAGCATATATTCAATTCCTTGCTCAGCCAATTTACACTTTTCTACGTTCATGCAATATGGGTATTGTTTAATTGGTTTGGCTTGACCAATATCTACATCATGTACTGCGACCGTGGTTTGCTTGGGAACATCGGGAAATAAATCTTTAAACTTCAGAATTACTTCCTTCAGCTGTTGTTGTTGCTTTGGCTGCAGATGAGCCAACTTGTTAACAATGTTTTCTGGAACAACCGAGTTCATTAGCCTAACTGGGACCATGTTTGGCTTGTGAAAAGTCTCAGACGAGTCAATTGTTTCATTCTCAGGGTTGTCAGATTCATATGTTTTGACAACAACACTCACAGACGGTGCCTGCTTGTCAAAATAAGGCTTTATTATATTTATGTGTACCACCTGTGTTAGTTTACGTTGGTTGGGTGTTTTAATAACATTATTCAGATCATTAGTTTGAGAGACTATTTGATACGGTCTACTGAACTTCGCCTGAAATGGATTCATCAATATTGTAGATAAGGCAAGCACCTTATCTCCCACCTGGTATTTTCTTTCTGAAGCCCACTTATCAAACCAACACTTCATTTTGTTTTGAGAAATCTTTAAGTTCTGTCTCACTAGACTACAGACTTGGTGTAGTTTATTCTTGAACTTCTAAACAAAGTCTAATAGGTTAACTTGTACATCCCCATCAATCCACTGTTCCTTTAACAAGGTCAAAGGTCCCCTCACTCTTTGACCAAATACAAGTTCAAATGGACTAAAGACCAGTGATTCCTGTACCGACTCTCTTACTACAAACAAAAGCAAATGTATTCCTTCATCCCAGTCTTCTCAATTTTCAACACAGTATGTCTGAGTCATTGTTTTGAGGGCAGAATGATATCTTCCTAAAGCCCCTTGTGATTCTGGATGGTACACAGACGATGTAATTTGTTTCCCTCCCAGTTCATAAACTACCTGCTGGAATAATCCAGATCTAAAATTACTTCAGTGATCAGACTGGATTTCTTTAGGCAAACTAGATAAAGAACTTGGTAAAAGCCTTCGCCACAGTTTTAGCTTTAACATTTCTGAGAGGTATTGCCTCTAGGAATCTGGATGCAGTACACATAATAGTTAGCAGATACTGATGGCCAGCTTTAGTCTTTGGCAATGGGCCAGTACAATCCACTATAAATTTTAAAAAGGGTTCACTGAATGCAGGTATAGGCCGGAGTGGGGCCACTGGCGTGACCTGATTCGGTTTACCCACAACTTGACAAGTGTGACAGGTTCTGCAAAAGGTCACAACATCTTTCCTCAAATTAGGCCAGTAGAATTATTTCATAATCCTGTTTACAGTTTTATTCACTCCAAAATGTCGACCTAATGGCATACTGCAGGCCAAAGTTAAAATTACAGCCATATAACTTTAGGAACTACAACTTGGTGAACAATTTCCCATTCCCCACTCACTGGTATAGCAGGTGGCCTCCACTTCCTCATTATCACTCCATCCTTGAGATAATACCCTACTGGCACTTTCTTAATCTCATCATCTGAGAGAGCTGTTTCTTTTAAAGCTTGAATCTCAGGGTCTCGGTTCTGTCCTGCTATAAACTCCTTCCTACACAGGGATAAGTCTTTCTCATCAGACTTACGACCTGAATCCTGTTGAAACAATGAAGGCAGAAATTCCCTGACAAGTCATCATAACCTGAATCCCGATTTTGGCTATCATGGGTATCAGAATCATGCTGCACAGAACTGTCTGAGTCGGCATACTTTTTAGCCATACTTCGAGTTACTGCACAGGAAGGATAAATGTTAAAATCCATCTGTGGGTCATCAGTGGTTGTCTTAGTTGTCAACAGCACTGCAGGAACAACTTTAGGTCATTCCCTAACAGCAAACTAACATCTTCCAATGATAAACTGGAGTATAATCCGATTTTAACAGGTCCCCAAACCAACCCTGACAGTAAAGTTACCTTGTACAACAGCACAGAAACCATGCCACCCCCAATGCCTTTAATAAGATTTACCTCACCAGTGTTAGTCTCATCACCAAACTTTAGAACGCTGTCTAATATAAGTGACTGAGAAGCCCCAGTAACTCAAAGAATTTTCACTGGCACCGGGGTTGACCCTTCCTTTACTAATACAAACCCATCTGACATAAAATGATCGAATCCCTTCTTAACTCGGTCAGACCTCTCAGACCTTAACTGAGCCTGAAACAGAATGTTCAGAACCCTGTGGGTTGATAGGTGCTTCAACATACTGAACACAGGCATTTGGGACTGCCCCCTTTTCCTTTTTCTTATTCAGGACAGAACAATTAGCCATCATATGAACAGCTTTCTTACAATAGTAACAAGTATGACCAGAAAATTTCTCCTTTAACTGCTTCCCTTCATCCTTACTCTTGTCACTAGTCCCAGATGTAATTTCTGGTTTACCCTGGTGATCCCTGGCACTCTTTTGGAAGCTCTTATTCTGGGTAAACTTAACCTTGCAAGTTAAAGCAAACTCATCTGCTAATCTAGCAGACTCCTGCAAAGTGGCAGCATCCTTTTCATCTGAATACGTCTTTATGTGGTCAGGAGCACACCTTTTGAAATCTTCAATTAAAACTAACTCTTTCAAGCTATTAAAATCATCATATATTTATCATCATCATATATGTGCACCAGCGATCAAAACACACAGACTTCTCATAAGCAAATTACATATGTCTGGTTCACAGATTTCCTCAAATTTCTAAACTTTTGCCTGTATGATTCTGGGACCAACTCGTAAGCTTTGAGCACAGCCTGTTTCACTATGACATAATCAGCTGCTTAATCAACTGACAAAACAGAATAGGCTTGCTAAGCCACCCCCCCCCCCCTTAATTACACTTTGTAAGAGAACCAACCCTCTTTTGGCCACTTTAAATTCTAAGCAACCTTCTCAAAATGCTGGAAGTATTTATCAACCTCTATCTCATCAAATGGAGGTACGAATTTAATTTCCTGACTGGCCTCAAACTTATCACCAGAGTCTAACGCTAGACCCCTTTGCTGCAACCACTTTATCTTTTCCAGCTCAAATAGCCTCTGTTTTTCTGCTTCCTCCCTCTGTTTTTCTGCCTCTATAGCCTCAAACTGCCTCTGCCTTTCCGCAGCCTCCATCTTTAATTTTTGTCACTTGAACTGGAGCTCAAGCTCACTAGGTTTACTTTCAGGAAACACCTCCAACTCCTCCACTTTAAACACACCCTCAGGTATATAATGTTCAGCTGTTATCCTCTGCATCTGTGCCCTCCTCATTGTCAATTTCAACATAGCAAGTTTTAACCTTCTAGCAAGACTCAACAACTCAATCCGTCTGGCATCCTCTAATGCCTCAGAGGTTGCCGCTTCCAAACAATAATCAGCATCCGCTGCTGATTTTCCACACACAAATCAATCAAAAGCGACTTCCCCAATGAAATCGATAATTAATGACTACGCCCCCATAGCTGTTCATATCCCGGATGCAGGCCCCAATTTTGTTGTGAAACGTAAAACTTCAGAAACGAATCAGCACCAATAGACTACACCTGGAACAACACACACAAAATGCTGGTGGAACACAGCAGGCCAGGCAGCATCTATAAGGAGAAGCACTGTCGACGTTTCAGGCCGAAACCCTTTGTCAGGACTGCCTGAGACTGCCTGACGAAGGGTCTCGGCCTGAAACATCGACAGTGCTTCTCCTTATAGATGCTGCCTGGCCTGCTGTGTTCCACCAGCATTTTGTGTGTGTTTGAATTTCCAGCATCTGCAGATTTCCTCATGGAGACTACACCTGGAGTCTGTTTTTGATGTTAAAACTATCTTTATTAGAATCTACTTATAGTATAGTAACTTAAGCAAGATAAACAAAAGTTAACAGTGTTATGTGTATATATGTGTGTAAATATAAATCCAAAACTATTGAGCTTGGGGGAAACAAGGTCTGGAGTCTTGAGATGGTAAATTATGAAAGTTCAGTTCAACCACAGAACAGGTGATGAGAGAGATATTTGTAATCCAGGGTAAATGTCAAGGGAAGGCAATTATGTCGAATTCCACAGGTTCCATGGTGGTAAAACAAGAGAACAGTCACTGTAGATTTTATCTGTCATCCTTCCAAATCCACATACGAATTATCACCCAAAGTGACTTGTCACAAGGGGTATCGTCTTCAATTGAATTACCACACCACACCCAGGCAAGGGTAAACACATCGGTGGTCTTCATAGGATACCCCAAATCAGATCCACTCCTATCGATTAAACGAGGTGACAACCACACATTCGATATACGCTGAATCGATAATTAACCCACACTTGTGGGCATAGGAAAATTCCAAACAGTGACCCTTGGCACCTATTTCCCTTGTTTTGATCCTTCCATTTTTTCTCATTCATCTCCGTCTGACTCTGAGTGTCTGTGTCCTCAGTTAAAACTAAACAAGCTGGGAGTGATGAAAAAAAGCTGCAAGTCAGACTGATTCACCTTCTTAATCTCTCTCTCTCTCTTAAAATGACAGTCCACAGCAAACAAAACCTAGGGATTCATAACAACTGACTGGTGTGCCAGTAGTTCGGATGACTGAGTGAATCCTTTCCCGCATTCTCAGCAGGTAAATGGCTCCTCTCCAATGTGAACTCGCTGATGTCTCAGTAGTGTGGAAGAGCGAGCGAATCTTTTCCCACATTCTGAGCAGATGAATGGCCTCTCTCCAGTGTGAACTCGCTGATGACTCAGTAGTTGGGATGACTGAGTAAATCTCTTCCCACATACTGAACAGGTGAACGGCTTCTCCCCAGTGTGAACTCGCTGATGACTCTGTAGATGGGATGACTCAGTGAATCCCTTTCCACAGACTGAGCAGGTGAATGGCTTCTCCCCAGTGTGAACTCGCTGATGACTCTGTAGGTGGGATGACTGAGTGAATCCCTTCCCACATTCTGAGCAGATGAACGGCTTCTCCCCAGTGTGAACTCGCTGATGTCTCTGTAGGTGGGATAACCGAGTGAATCCTTTCCCACAGTCTGAGCAGATGAATGGCCTCTCCCCAGTGTGAACTTGCTGATGACTCTGTAGTTGGGATGACTGAGTAAATCTCTTCCCACATTCTGAACAGGTGAACGGCTTCTCCCCAGTGTGAACTCGCTGATGACTCTGTAGATGGGATGACTCAGTGAATCCTTTCCCACAGACTGAGCAGGTGAATGGCTTCTCCCCAGTGTGAACTCGCTGATGACTCTGTAGGTGGGATGACTGAGTGAATCCCTTCCCACATTCTGAGCAGATGAACGGCTTCTTCCCAGTGTGAACTCGCTGATGTCTCTGTAGGTGGGATAACCGAGTGAATCCTTTCCCACAGTCTGAGCAGATGAATGGCCTCTCCCCAGTGTGAACTCGCAGATGACACTGTAGTTGGGATAACTGAGTAAATCCCTTCCCACATTCTGAACAGGTGAACGGCTTCTCCCCAGTGTGAACTCGCTGATGACTCTGTAGGGTGGATGAATCAGTAAATCCTTTCCCACAGACTGAGCAGGTGAACGGCTTCTCCCCAGTGTGAACTCGCTGATGAGTCTGTAGGTGGGATGACTGAGTGAATCCCTTCCCACATTCTGAGCAGGTGAACGGCTTCTCCCCAGTGTGAACTCGCTGATGTGTCAGTAGGCTGGATAACTGACTGAATTCTTTCCCACATTCTGAACAGGTGAACGGCTTCTCCCCAGTGTGAACTCGCTGATGACTCTGTAGGGTGGATGAATTAGTAAATCCTTTCCCACATTCTGAGCAGGTGAACGGCTTTTCCCCAGTGTGAACTCGCTGATGTCTCAGTAGGCTGGATAACTGACTGAATTCTTTCCCACATTCTGAGCAGGTGAACGGCTTCTCCCCAGTGTGAACTCGCTGATGTCTCAGTAGGCTGGATAAGTCACTGAATCCTTTCCCACATTCTGAGCAGGTGACAGGCTTCTCCCCAGTGTGAACTCGCTGATGTACCAGTAGGTTGGATGACTGAGTGAATCCCTTCCCACAGACTGAGCAGGTGAACGGCCTCTCCCCAGTGTGAACTCGCTGATGTCTCTGTAGGGTAGATGACAGAGTGAATCCCTTCCCACAGACTGAGCAGGTGAACGGCCTCTCCCCAGTGTGAACTCGCTGGTGTCTCTGTAGTTGGGATAAATGAGTGAATCCCTTCCCACAGACTGAACAGGTGAATGGGTTCTCCCCAGTGTGAACTCGCTGGTGAGCCATTAGGTCAAATGACTGAGTGAATCCTTTCTCAGAAATTCAACAGATGACCAGCCTCTGCCCGGTGTGATGTGAACTGACTGGTGTGTCCACAGGTGAGAAGACCGACTGAACCCCTTCTCACACACAGAACAGATGAATGGCCTTGCCCAGTGTGAACTTGCTGATGTACCTTCAATTGTGATAACCGAGTGAATCCATTCCCACTGTCTGAGCAGGTGAACAGCCTTTCTCCTGTGTAAAATGACAGGCTTGCTATTTGGTCAAATGACCAATTGAATCCCTCTCCACAGTCTGAGCAGGAAGGATGGTCGATTGAATCTCTTGCTCCACTTCTTAAATATCCAGACAGAGACAGCAAAACTGGCGTGCCATGTTTGAGATTCCCGGCGACAAATTCCTTCTCATTTTTATCCTGTGAAAAGATTTACAAAATCCATCAATGGGTTTAGGACAACATTTCAGATGAAATTACTTTAGTTGCCAAGGTTTGATCTGGTATCACACTGTTACAGTGAGGTTCAATGAAAGTTGGACAGAGAAATCATCTCCTGACTGGGCAGAGTGCTGGTATCTGGAATGACCATCAATTCTCTGATGCTCTTCCTGTCTCTATAAGAATGGGGCATTTCTGTCATCTCCAATCTGTGCCTTGGCTCAGTTTGACTCTCTCCATTGGTATTATTCCCTGTTCCTGCTGAGCAGCATGGGTGCCTGGCCCCACAGTAACTGAAACACTCTCACACAAATAGTCTTTGTGGATGTGCATCTGGGATTTTCTTTTATGTATTATTAACTGAAAGTGCTACAGTTTTAACACCATATAAAAAAATTCCTGCTGAGAGGAATGGTTGGTCTGCACAGCTGTTAAAAGGGGTTAGAGTGAATTTTTGTAATATTTCAGGTTCTTGTAGAAAAGTACAACACAGAAACAGGTCCTTTGGGCCATCTAGTCTTGTGCTGAACTATTTAAACTGCCCACTGCCATACCCCTACCATCCAGGTACCTACACGAACCTCTTAAATGTTGAAATCGAGCTCGCATGCACCACTCGGGATGGCTGCTCATTCCAAACCTAGATGACCATCAGTGTGAAGAAGTTTCCCCTCATGTTCCCCTTAACATTTCACCTTTCACCCTTAACCCCTGGCCGCTGGTTGAAGTCCCACCCCCATCTCAGTGGAGAAAGCCAGCTTGCATTTACATTATCTATGCCCCTTTAACACAATCAAATCTCACCTCAATCTTCCACATTCCAATGAATAAAGTCCTGACCTGTTCAATCTTTCCTTATAACCCAAGTCCTCCAAACTTGGCAACATCCTTGTGAATTTTCTCTAAAATCGCTGAATCTCTTTTAAATCTTTCCTGTAGGTAGGTGACCAAAGCATCACACAATACTCCAAATTAGGCCTCCTTTACAAGTCAACATAATATCCATCTATTGTCAGTATTTGGCTCATGAAAGCCAATGGGCTAAAATCATTTTTTCCATCACTATCTAACTGTGATACCACTTTCAGTGAATTAAGGACTTGTATTCCCAGGTCCCTTTCTTCTACAACACTCCTCCGTGGCCGACCAGTCACTGTGAAAGACCTCCCTTGGTAGGTCATACCAAAGTGCAACAACTCACACTTGTCTGCATTAAATTCCATTTTCCATTTCTCAAACCATTTTTCCCAGGGGCTCCAGGTCACACTGCAAGCCATGATAGTGTTCCTCACTGTCCACTACACCTACCAGTCTTGGTGGTCATGAATCTGCTATTCCAGTTAACCACACTATCATCCAGATTACTGATATAGATGACAAACAACAACAGATCCAGCACTGATCCCTGTGGCACACCACTAGTCACAGGTTCCAGTCAGAGAGGCAACCATCTGCTACCACACTCTGGCTTCTCCCAAAGACAGTGTCTCATCCAATTTTCTATCTCATCTTGAATGCTGAGTGACTGAACCCTCTTGACCAAGCTCCCATATGAGACTTTGTCAAGTGCCTTGCTAACGTCCATGTAGACAACATCCACTGCCTTGCCTTCATCCACTTTCCTGATAACTTCCTCGAGAGACTCTATAAGATTGGTTAGACATGACCTACCATGCACAAAGCCATGCTGTCTATACTTAATCAGTCCACATCTATCCAAATACTTATATTTCCGGTTCCTGCACATACGTTCCAGTAACTTTCCCACTATTCACTACTAGTCACCACTCCGTGGGTTTGGAGATTTCCCTTGAATTTCATAGAATCATAGAAATCTACAACACATTACAGACCCTTTGGCCCACAGTGCTGTGCCGACTATGTAACTTACTCTAGAAACTGCCTGGAGTTTCCCTAGCGCATAGCCCTCTATTTTTCTGAGCTCCATCTAACTATCTAAGAGAGTGTAAAAAGTCCCTGTTGTATCCGCCTCGACAACCGCTGCTGGCAGTGCATTCGACACATCCAACACTCTCTGTGTAAAAAACCTACCCCTGACATCCCCTCGGCATATATTTCCAAGCACCTTAAAACTAAGCCCCCTCCTGTTAGCCATTTTAACACTGGGAAAAAATCCTCTGGCTATCCACACACTCAATGCCCCTCATCATCTAATACACCTAAAAAAGGCTCTGAACATAAATAAGGAAATTATACATTGTTTTGAGGATTTGTTAGAAGTAAACAAAATTATCAGGGTATAGATAGGGTAAATGCAAGCAGCTTTTTCCACTGAGATTGGGTGGGACGACAACCAGAGGTCATGGGTAAGTGGGGAAGGTGAAAATTTAACGGGAACATGTGGAAAAGCTCTTTGCTGAAATGGTCGTGAGAGTATGGAATGAGATGTCAGCACTAGTGGTGAATATGAGCTCAATTTCACCATTAAGAGAAGTTTGATTGGTACCTGGATGGTAGGGGTATGGAGGGTGATGATCCCAGTGCAGGTAGTTGCATTAGACAGCTTAAATGTTTTTAGCATTGACTAGATGGGCCTAATAGCCTGTTTCTGCACTGAACTTCTCCATGTTTCTGTGACAGAGAAGCTGGCCAAACTTGTTTGGAAGGGAAAAGGTAGGAGTGACAACGGAGCAGCAATGGCTGGAGTTTCTGGGAGCAATTCGAGAGCTGAGTGATCGATACATCCCAAAGACGTGGCAGCATTGGAAAGGCAGCAGGGCACAACTGTGGGTTAAATGAGAATCCAAAACCAACATAAAAGCCGAGGAGAGGGCAAACAAAAGAGCAAAAGACCGTTAGGAAGCTTTTAGAATCCAACAGAAGACAACTAAAGGAAAGTCAGATGACTTTGGGAGTGGAATTATGAAATGGTTGTCATTAATGAGTTTTGGTTGCACCCAACAGTCCGTGGCATTTAGAGGAATGAGATATCCAGGGCCTCAGTATCTGTTGTGCAACCCCCTGGGTCGCCTCAGGCTCGCTCAGCTTGTTCTCTTCTAGGGGGAGCAGCCTTCGGCCCTGCCAAACTGGGTAATCAGCTGGTGTGGATGCTGTGTGATGTCCCCGCCTTGCTCATAAACAGACAGTACACCATATGCGATTAAATGAGTACAATTTATAAAGGTTACTAAAACTAAGTTATTAATAACAATACAATATATATGAAGGAAAAAAAATAAAAAGGCGCCAAACTTATCAAAGTCCAAACCACTTCCTGCACAACCGTAGGAGCTCAATTACTGAAGTCTTCTGGCATACGATCCCCTCCGAACTCCTCGACCCGCAGCTTAGGACCACCCGAAGTGGTCCACCAAGCACATCTAGCTTCATCTCCTCTACTCGGGGTACCTCCTGGCCTCGGAACCCCCCCCCCCCACGCTTGGGGTCCGTTCCTCGCCTTGTTTACAGCATCGCGTCCTATCTCTCTCACCCCCTCGCGCCGATCTCCCCAAAAGCCCGCCAACAATAGCTTACAGACTCAGAAGCAAAACAACATGAATCCCAATTAGTTTACAAAGGAATACAATTCTCGTTATCAGTAAATTTTAACCCAAACAAGCTTCCAGCACTCTCTCGCAACAAAGAAACATTCCTACTTTTAACAAAACAAAGAAGGCATTTTGATTACATACACAGTAACAAAGAAAAAGAAGAAATCCCCTTTACAGTTGAAAACCAAGATTCCTTGCACTAGTTACCATTCAACTTTCATTTTGTCAGACACATACAGACTCTACACCCTTAAAATTTCACTTCTGAAGAACTCCCACTTACCAAGTACTCCTTTGCTAAAAAAAACAGCCTGTCCCAATCCACACTTGTCAAATCCTTGCAAATATCATAAAAATTGGCCTTTCTCCAATTTAGAATCTCGAAAGAGGTCCAGGCCTCTGTTTTTCTGTATTTACTTGGAATCTCATGATCAGTAGATACAAAGTGTTCCCATACACTAATTTCTGTCACTAGCACTGGATCACTTCCCAATAGCTTATTGCACACTTCTACATTGGGAATTTTAAATACTGATCAAGGCAGATTTGACAAATTCTACCCCATCTAGTCCTTTTACAGCACGGGAGTCCAGTCAATAAATGGAAAGTTAAAATCACTCACTTTTGTTATGAACGTGCCACAACTCTGAGGGGCCGAAGGGTACAAAGTAGCCCCCTCCTTTTCGAGAATCGCAAGATCGCTATTAATTCGGGTCTGGGGACCCAGGAAATGAGAGAGAGACATTTGGAATGTGTCCTGGCCTCGGCGATACAAAGCCACGGATATTGGCCATTGTCTCTTGGAGACGGAATTGTGTATTGAGTACTGTACTATTCATTGAAGCCCTCAGGGGATGACCAGAGTGGGCTGGTTGAGGGATTGCATCATCCCAACCTGATTGATATCTGAGACCCCGTGAGTAAGGATAAAAGAGGGTCTGGGGAACAACCCCTTTAGACTCACCAGGAGAAACGCTAAGAAATCCCGTGACAGCGTTTAATAGTGACAGCCGGTGGGGGGCCCGCGTGCGTCCTTTTCCATTTGCCAAGGAATTGGTGGGCCTTACCACGGAAGAACGGCTTTAGCTAAAAGGAGAAACCAACACCAACGGAACTCTGGAAGGATCGACATCATAAAAAGGAAAAGCTGGCAAGTTTCAAAAATCCCTCTCTTGACTCCAACCAAAGGCTGCAGCCTGCATGAACTAAATGACCTTTGATATTTCCATCGGACAATACATTATCCCCTAGACAACGAAAGAGCTTATTTCTTATTGATTATTATTATACCCGCACTTTTAGATCTAGTATTGACGACGTATAGTATCTGTAAGTTTGCATTGATATTATGCTGGTGTACTTTTTCCAATAAATACTGTTAAAATAGTACCATCAGACTTCAATGGACCTCTCTAACTTTGCTGGTAAGTGACCCAGTTATGGGGTTCGTAACACTTTATCAACCTTTGTTTCTTGGCATAGTACATAATCTCTCTACAGATTTGTTCCTTGAAATCCCTCAGACTGTTGGGTGCAAGCAAGTCCAAGTAATGGCTACAATATCATAATTTCATGCCCTGAGGTCTGAACAACTTCTGTTTGGTAACAAGAAAACAACCTGGCCCTCAATGTCACTAAAACAAAGGAGCTGGCTGCAGACTACAGGAGAACTGGAGACAGGCTGACCCAGGATCTGGGGTTGAGAGGGTGAACAGCTTCAAGTTCCCTGGCATACACAACACCGAGGATCTCACCTGGTCTGTACATACTGGCTGTGTGGTGAAAAAGGCAACAGCACCACTTTCACCGCAGGCGGTTCAGGAAGTTTGGGATGGGGCCCCAAATACTAACAACTTTCTACAGGGGCACAATTGAGAGCATCCTGACTGGCTGCATCACTGTCTGGTATGGGTGCTGTACTTCACTCAGTTGCAGGACTCTGCGGAGAGTGCTGCGGACAGCCCAGCGCATATGTAGATGTGAACTTCTCACTATTCAGGACATTGACAAAAACAGGTGTGTAAAAAGGGCCACTGTGTAAAAAGGATCATTGGGGACGAGAGTCACCCCAACCACAAACTGTTCCAGCTGCTACCATCTGGGAAACGGTACCAAAGCCTGAAAGCCCGGATGAACAGGCCCAGGGACAGATTCTTCCACCAGGCCCTCTGATAGATTAATTCATGCTGATACAATTGTACTTTTATTTATCCTGACTGTCCTGTTGTACATACTATTTATTATAAACTATTATAAATTTCACATTGCACATTTAGACAGAGACGTAACATAAAGATTTCTACAACTCGTGTATATGAAGGATGTATGTAATAAAGTCAATTCAATTCAATTCACCCTCTCCACTATCTGTTCTGTCATTCTGGCTCCAATCCTCCCTGCAACATTAGTTTAACCACCCACCCCACAGGGAAGCACTAGCAAGCCTTGCCACTCGGATATTAGTCCCATTCTAGTTCTGTTCCCCTAACTAACAAATCCCCCATCTCCCCTTTGACTTTCCTCTGCCAGGTAATCCCCCCCAACAGTTTGTAAAGTGTCCACCTGTTGTTGTATGAGATGGCAACAGGAGTACTCTGCGATGGCTATTTAACTTCATTCTCCTTCCTGACTCTCACCCAGTTTCCTGTGTCCTGCACCTTGGGTGTAACTCACCATGTCATATCTATCACCCCCTCCAACTCTCGGATGATGCGGAATTCATCCATTTCCAGCTCCAACTCCTTAAAGTGCAGCTGGATATACACCTTCTACGTGAGGGCGTCAGGGACACTGGAGGTCTCCCCGCCTTCCCACCGGTGTCCCCTCTAATTTGTAATGACCAGTGTGTGCAAAAATCTTGTGCTGTACAATTTTTACCCAGTGAGAACAACATGTGCAAACTGAATTTTATATAGAGAGGTATTCATTTCAACAGCGAGCAAATCACTGTCAGTAAGAACTTTGATCTCCTCTGGGAGATCTCTCACACAACCTACGTAACAGGTCTGTAGTGGTTAATGACGGATTTACTTGCCACAGCTTTTGCAAACCACCTACTGTGATTTTCTTGCTAAATGATGCTTTAAAAATTCAGATTTCCAAATATCAACTCATTTCTTCCAATTTGAAAATTCCCCACCAACTCTTGCATCACCACAATACACAGAGGTAAAAGTACTATACTTAAATATTCCCCCTGAACCCTCCCCCAGGTGACTGACAGTGATGAACTCAGTGAATGCTATGCCAATGAATACGAAGGGAAGGGCAGTAGTCTGTCTCAACGGAGTCTGGCACATTTGTGATGTGAAAGCTACTTGTTGCCCAGGGCAAAGGTGTTTGATATCATTATGTAGCCAGACAGAATGGGACAAAACATGTTCTCACCGGTAGAAAAGTCCAGACCAAGAGGAGGTAGAACAAGCAATGCACACAAAATGCTGGAGGAACTCAGCAGGCCGGGCAGCATCTATGGAAAAGAGTACTAATGCTGAATTCCTCCAGCAATTTGTGTAGCTTGGATTTCCAGCATCTGCAGATTTCCTCTTTGTGATTGGAGGTAGAACAAAGATGATTTTCTCAACTGGTGATGTAAAAGATTTTAGAGCCATAGAATAGAACACTACAGCACAGTACAGGCCCTTCAGCTCTCCATGTTGTGCTAACCCATATAATCCTTAAAAATAGTACTAAACCCACACTACCCCGTAACCCTCCATTTTTCTTTCATCCATGTGCCTGTCCAAGAGGCTCTTAAATACCCCTAATGTTTTAGCCTCCACCACCACCCCTGGCAAGTCATTCCAGGCACTCACAACCCTCTGTGTAAAAAAAACTTACCCCTGATGTCTCCCCTAAACTTCCCTCCCTTAATTTTATACATATGCCCTCTGGTGTTTGCTATTGGTGCCCTGGGAAACAGGTACTGACTATCCACCCCGTCTATGCCTCTCATAATCTTTTAGCCCTCTATCAAGTTCTAGACCTTTCAGATTATTTCACGTTTCATAAAGATTGAAACAGAATAGGCTGAAGCACACCGTTCAAAAGTGCTGGCGTTCAATCCACTTCGTGCATTGACTCATAACATTTTTTGGGTGTATGTTTGTCAGAAACACATCCAACAGATTTCCCATCAGAAGTGCAGGTAAATTCTGGACCTGATTTCAAATGAACCACTGAGCACTCTAAAAAAAAAGTGCTGCAGAGGCCGATTTCTCCCTTGTGCTTTTATTTTTAGTGTGAACTATGTAACATTGATGGTGATTAGTGATCATTACTTTCAGGCGACAGCCCTCCAAACCTGTGACTAACCACAGTAAAACTTAGTGAACCTGCCATGGTTGGGTCTTGGGTGTCGGACTAGCAGATTTTCTGTATTATTAGATGTTCTCATATTAATACATCATACCTCAGTTCCAAATCACTGTTTTTAGACATCACATTACAGAATGATGTGTTCCACATAACCTGCAAGTTTAAAAGAAGCTCAGAAAATAAGGTCAAAGTAAGTTTCAAAAGCATCTGGGAAACAGAAACGTGCAAGTTTAAAGGGAGCAGAGATACCTGACTGACCTGCATGAGGTGTTGAGCTACCTAAAATGCATTCTTGAACATATAATGTAGATTTAAAGCATTAATTGGAATTAAATTATTTTATTAAATAAACATTATCTTGGATCTCTTAATCGTAATTCACATTTAATGTAGGATTAACCTTTCTGCATTTGGATAACTACAATTTTTGTTCTTTTCTTTCGAAAAAAGCAGTCACATCATAATACTATTCAAACTTCAGACCAAAAGTCTTCTTTTTCCCCCTTTTATTTTTTCCCAGGAAAAAAACTTTTTGCTATTTAAAATTGGTAACATTTATCAATTCATGCTATTGTTTAAAATTAAATTGCTTAACTCCCTGAAGCAAACTTGTAAGTTCACTAGCTAATAAAGAAGTAAACAAAGAGGATTGTATATTTTACGCACAAAGCAGCATAATATCAATGCTCCTACATCATAAATTGGGAGACGAATGTACACATCCCAACCTTATTAGGTATTTGTACTCAATTTTTCCCACAGATGGTGAACTGCTAATCTTGGCTGGTTCATCAGGCACAGCATGGAGTAGATTTGAAGGGAGGTGGGGTGGTTTGTGTATTTGCGGCAGTGCTGGGAGGAAAAATCAGCATGAATGATGAATGTCTTTAATGTCCCTTCCTATAAAATGCTCTACAAATGTCTCACACTTATTTGACCCTGAGCTTTTTTTAAAACCATATTACACTTTAGTCAGGATTACTTAGAATTTCAACATCTCTTTTCCAGCAAAAATAATAAGTGGGAAGGGGTATAATTTAAAGATCCTATATATTCAGTTTAATCCACCCTATTCTAATGAAATGTTTATTCAGTTATTCATGCTATTGACAAGGCTCTGAATAAAGCAAATGAGGACTAATAGGTGTGGTCCATTCTTACAACCAGTTCGATGGCATAATTTTAATCTCACTTCTCCATGTCTTCACATTTAGGAGCAGAATCACAAGAAGAGGTGGCAAATGACCAGGAAAAGCTTCACACAGAATCACAGAATAATTATAATAAAATTATTGTTGGCATGAAAGGAGATCATCAACCAGAACTATCCTCTCAATTCCAATCCTTTTCTCTTGCCCTGCATCACTGCAAAAATTCACTCTCATTTCCTTTCCAATTCTATTTGAATGTACTGTCTTACTCTTCACCAGTACTGTTCTGTGGCTATCCAGTAAGTGTGCTCTGGAAGTCCAACCAAAGTAGAATCTTTGCTAATCTACAATGCTTGCACTGTACCTCACCATACTTTATGACTGGTAATTTAGCCAAGATTCCTATTTTCTAATCACAGGAAAGACTAAGTACAAATTTAAAACAAAGGCTAAGATTTAAACTTTCATCTTATGCTGATGATCATCTAATGTTATACTGCTTTTCTCTCTCTCTCTCTCTATATATATATATAAATAAAAGGGGTGATAGATAAGTTTGTGGCCTAAGGTAGAAGGAGTCAATTTTAGAAAATCTAGCACATCTATTTTTCAACATAGTACACTCCTACATTTACACACTTAGTCCAGCAGTCGTGTAACATACGTACCTTGGACCTCCAGAAAGTGTCCACAGATGGGTGATTGATAAGTTTTGTTCCCTTTCTCCCAGTTCCTAATCCTTGCATTTAGATAGCTGGAGCTCAGCTCTGTCTGAGAGATCCATCGGTTCCCATTCACTCATCAACCGGAAGCACCCCGGGGCCCGTGTACGGATCGTGGGGCTGAGAGAGAGGGAAGAGAGCAGGATTGTCCCGGGATTGCGGGTCACGGTGTCCGGATTTCACCGGAATTGTTCCGAAGTCGCTGTTTAAGATATAAAAAAAAACACGGAAGATCATCTTACCTGCAGCCGACATCTCCAAGTCCTTCTGTGTACTGCGCGCATGCGTGATACTCGGAGACGTCAACAGCCTGACGCCTGCGCAGTTCATCAGTGCTTCAGCGCCGACCAAAAAAATTAATAACGCAGGGCCTTATGGGTAATAACGGTGCCAATAAACATTTCTTAAAGCACCGGTTCAATGTCCATACTGTGGCGACCCACTTCCTAGCGCACTCGAACTGGCTCACAAATAGCCAGCGCGCCGGCACAAAGGCCAGTCCCAAAAGGGCGCCAGGTCTGCTTCACCAACAAAGGGAAAAGCCCGCGCGGGACAGTGAGTACGTGCCCCCTACAGCATCCGCGCCCGGGGAGGGCGGAATCAGGGTGGCTTTAAAGCGAAGCTGTGAAGTTCGAATAAAATCTTCTTTAACTGCAGTTTACCGACTCCGTGTCGTTATTTTAGCGCTGCGTGTAGTACACCGCTACAATTGGTGACCCCGACGGTCCAAACGATATTTGGACGGAGATGAACGACGCCGCATGAACGTTGAAACGGCAAAGCTTATGGACGCTGCGACCTCACCTCTGGTTCCAGCAAGCAGAAGCCCAATTCCACGTTCGGCAGATAACCTCAGAGGACACCCGTTACTACTACGTGGTGAGCTCCCTCGACCAGGACACAGCAGCCCAGGTTGAGGAGTTCATACAGTCTCCCCCAGCGGACGGCAAATAAACGGAATTCAAAGCCCTGCTCATAAGGACTTTCAGTCTCTCACGGCGCGAGCGAGCAAACCCTGGATGGTTTGGGGGACAGACCTCCATCGGCTTTAATGAATGAGATGTTGTCTCTGGCCGGCGGACACAAGCCCTGCCACATGTTTGAGCAGGCATTCCTGGAGCAGCTGCCCGAGGACATACGCCTGCTGCTGTCCGACGCGGATTTCAGCGACCCCCGGAAGGTGGCAGCCGGGTTGGACTTGCTGTGGAACCCAAGAAGGTGAGTGGGGCGTCCGTCACACAGATCACCCGGCCACGCTCCCAGCAGCAAACCAGACCAGGTCCGGCCACAGAGCCCGCTAACCCCAGAGGGAGGGGTGAGGAGCCCAACGAACACTGGTGTTTCTACCACCAGCGGTGGGGCGCAGAAGCCCGCCACTGTCGCCCACCCTGCAAGTTCCCGGGAAACGCCAGGACCAGCCGCCGCTGATGGCTACGGCGGCTGGCCATCGGGATAGCCTCCTGTATGTGTGGGACAAGCGGTCGGAACGCCGTCTTTTGGTCGACACCGGTGCCGAGATCAGCGTCTTACTTCCGACGAGTTACGACACCCGCAGCAGGGCGCCGGGTCCCCCCCTGAGGGCCGCGAACGGCAGCACAGTAAGGACTTATGGCACCCGTCCGGTGCAGCTACGGTTCGACTCCAGCCAGTTCACGTGGGAATTCACACTGGCCGCCATAGCCCAACCGCTTCTGGGTGCGGATTTTCTGCAGTCTCACAGCCTGCTGGTCGAGCTGCCCAGGAAGAGACTGGTTCACGCCGAGACCTTTCAGACGTTCTCCCTGGGTGAAGCCCAGTTGCCAGCCCCTTCCCTCGGCTCCATCACGCTGTCCGACGACGACTTCACCAGGGTCCTGGCGGATTTCTCATTGGTTCTGGCATCGCAGTTTCCGGCAGCCATGCCCCGACACGGAATACAGCACCACATCCCGACCCAGGGACCACCCCTCCACGCCCGTGCTCGGCGGCTTCCCCCGGACAAGCTCCGACTGGCGAAGGAGGAGTTCAAGAGGATGGAGGAATTGGGGATCATTCGGCGGTCCGACAGCCCATGGGCCTCCCCCCTGCACATGGTGCCCAAAGCGACAGGGGGCTGGAGACCGTGCGGCGACTACCGCAGGCTGAACGAGGCTACCACACCGGACCGCTACCCTGTGCCGCACATTCAGGACTTTGCAGCAAACCTGCACGGCGCACAGATCTTCTCCAAGGTAGACCTCGTCCGAGGATACCATCAAATCCCGATGCATTCGGACGACGTCCCCAAAACGGCTCTCATCACCCCGTTCGGCCTTTTCGAGTTCCTCCGCATGCCGTTCGGCCTGAAGAATGCCGCACAGACGTTTCAGCGGTGGGACGCGACCTGGACTTCGCATTCATCTATTTGGACGACATCCTCATAGCCAGCAGCAGTCGTCAGGAGCATCTGTCCCACCTCCGACAACTCTATGCCCGGCTGAGTGACTACGGTCTAACTATCAACCCGGCCAAATGCCATTTCGGGCTCGACACCATTGACTTCCTGGGCCACAGGATTACTGCAGACGGGGCAACCCCTCTGCCCGCTAAGGTAGATGCGGTCCGCCATTTCCCCCGACCCACCACGATCAAAGGCCTTCAGGAATTCGTAGGTATGGTCAATTTCTACCACCGCCTCCTCCCTTCAGCTGCCCGAATCATGCGCCCCCTGTTCGCCCTGCTGTCCTACGAGGGGCCGTTCACGGTGCTCAGGAACAACGGGTCCACGTTCGTGCTGGACGTTGGGGGGCGAGAGGAGGTTTTCACGGTGGACCGACTCAAACCGGCCCATGTGGACTTGGCGCAACCGGTCGAGTTTCCGACACCACGGCGCAGAGGCCGACCTCCCAAACAGGGTCCGGCCCAGACTGTGGACATTGGGGGGTGTATCGCCGGTTCTGGGGGGGGGGGTTATGTGGCGACCCACTTACTAGCGCACTCGAACCGGCTCACAATTAGCCAACACAAAGGCTAGGTCCGCAACAAAGGGAAAAAGCCTGAGGGGGTGTCAGTACGTGCTTCTTGAAGCATCCGCGCGGGGGAGGGCGGATTGAGTGAGGCTTTAAAAGCAAGGCTGTGAAGTTCGAATAAACTTTATCTTTGACTGCAGTTTACCGACTCCGTGTCGTTATTTTAGCGCTGCGTGTAACACACCGCTACAATGGTTTCAATTTTGTAAATTTTTTGGACTGAATAAATATATACTGTCAAGTTCTATTATATCTATTTTTTTTCTTTCAACCATTTAAATTGATCAAGCTTTTCTTTTATGGAAAACAAAGGGAAAATTATGTTTTCGTGACTTATTTATGGCTGATTGTTTTATGTCTTTTGAACAGTTTTCTAATAAATATAATTTTCCTCGATCACACTTTTTCAGATATTTACAGATTAGAAACTTTTTGAATGTTATTTTACTTTCTGTTCCGATATCACATCAAATTGAAGTTACGGGGAAAAAAAAGTTCAAATCCATATCAGAAGAGTTTATTATCATTTATTTATGATTTAATTATGAAAATACACTTAGATACTTCTGATAAAATTAAGAATGGGTGGGAAAGAGAACTTCGGATACCTTTACCTATACAGAAATGGGAGAAAATTCTTCAACTAGAAAATTCCTTCCTCAGTGTGTGTCAGACATGCCTTCATACAATTTAAGATGGTTCATAGGGCTCATATGTCCAAGGGTAAGTTAGCTCATTTTTACTGCCATATAAATCCTGTCTGTCATAGAGGTAATTCTGAGGTAGCTTCATTGAAACGTATGTTCTGGTCTTGTCCTCTTCTAAAAATAATATTGGAAAGATATATTTGATATTATCTCAGTAGTTCTGCGTATTTACAACCACATCCTATTATTGCAATATTTGGACGACCTGTGATAGACTCTAGTCAACTATCCTCATCAGCTTGTCGTCTAATTGCATTTGTTACATTAATAGCCAGAAGACCCATTTTACTTGAAAGATTCCAATCCCCCTACTACATTGTAAAGGTTTTCCCAAGCCTTAACATGTCTAAACTTGGAAAAAAATTACTAGTGGTACTGTGGATCCTTCGGTTAAATTTGAAGAGACTCGGAGACCATTTAGTCAATATTTTCATATGATGTAAGTTGACCCTTTCCGAATCTTGTGTATTAAGGTTTTGTTCATGTATAGAGGAGCGGAGTTAATGACAAATAATAATTTCAGACATTGTGATATGACAGCCCAATCTTTGTCTATTTGTTTTTATTTAGTTTAGATTTTTTTTTCTAGTTTAGGGTGTTTTCCCCTTATAAAAATCTTTTTCATGGTTAGTTGCTATGAGATTGGGAGGTTAAACTATATTTGTCATTTGGAATTGGTGTTTTTACATGTTAACCGTTATTAATGTAATCCCGATCTCTTTATATCATTACTATTATTGCTATGCTTATTAAATTTGAAACTTATTAAAAAGATTGAAAAAGAAAAGGAAAGTGGCTGCTACCAGGTGGGCCAATCACAGTTCTTGTTGTCTGCGTCGCTGCGTCTCGTAGTTACATTTTTAGGAATGTACGCGTTATGCTACGGCATACGGTACAGCCTAGGGTGCAGCGTCGGGTACGCGGCTACGTAGAGCCTACGGCGTAGCCTGGACGGAGAAGAATAATTCAGGCTTCAGTGTGTGGGAAGGGATTCACTTGGTCATCTCAACTACTGAGACACCAGCGAGTTCACACTGGGTAGAGACTGATCACCTGCGCAGACTTTAGGAGGAGATTTTCACAGCCAAATCAACCAAAAGTGCATCATTGAGTTCACACTGTGGAGAGGTTGTTCATCTGCTGTGAATGAGGGAAGCGATCCACTCAGTCATCTAACCTTACGTAACTTTCACTTCAGCTGGCAGTTTAATATACGGGGTGATAGCCCCCACCCAGCCCGGCCAAACTTCAGAAATCTCATTTGGGTGGATGCTGTGTGATGTGTCCCATGTTACAGATCAGTACCCTGAAATTACAAACGATACACAATATGCAATTAAACGATTCAGCTCTATAATTCTGACTTTGACTATAGGGTTAGTAAAGAAAATGAAAAAAAAGAAAAAGGGCCGCTCTCTCCATTCATGTCTTCTCATCTCTCGCCAGCAAAAAACCGTGAAAATCTCTCTTCCAGACTCACAAGAAAGAATATTTCTGTCATTGCACAGCCCCACACTCGAAAACCCAACTTCCTCTAGTCGTAACCTGAACATTGCTGCCACAGAGAAACCATTACCTCAGCAGCGAAACATTACAGAGAGGCCGTTACTTTAGCAGTGAAACCTTACAGCACGTTACACTTACCACATACTGCCGGTTCACACAGGGGAGAAAGTTTCAATAAGCTGCATGCTGAATATTTATCCATCAATGTTGCTGAATGCAATTTCGAGAGTGACTGTCGGTGCTGAACTCTGCAATTATTGGTGCTGCTCACCACATCCAGTTCTGCACCCTGGTCACTGGGCATGGGAGGAGTTTCTTCTGCTGCACATTCACCTTTAATGGGCCTAGATCTGTGACAAATAAATCAGTTCTATATTAAACGCTGTCTCCGGTACTTAGTGAATTTATAACACAACTAGTATACAGCAGAGAGTCAACTCAGGCTGGCTGGACACTGCCTGTGATTTTGTTCCACAGGCAGATCTTTCAAATCCTCCCCTGTTGTTCACCTCTCACTGTCCCTGTGAATGAGTTCCAAATAGTCACCACTCTGTGGGCGAAGAGGTTTCCCTTGAATTCTCTGCAGTGCGAAGAAGTCGAGCTGACTGTAGTTCTGTCTGAGATGTTCTTCGCCCCTCAAATCTCTATGCATCACAAAGAGGAAGTAGTATTCTAAAGCTCAGGTGACAAAACCGTGGCTGATAAGAGAAACCAAAGAAAACATAAAAACCAAGGAGAGGGCATAGAGCAAAAATCACTAGTATGTTGGAGGATTGGGAAGATTTTAAAAACCAACAGAATGCCACTAAAATAATTAAGAAGGAAATGATGGAACACTTAAGTGAGCTAGCCGGTAATATTAAAGAGGATACCAAATGTTTCTTCAGGTAATTGTACTGTAAAAGAAAGGCGGAAGCGGATATCGAACCACTGAAAAGTGATGATGGAGAGGTAGTAATGGGCTGGGGGTGCAAGCTGATGGCAGATGAACCGAATATCTCTCGAAGACCCCGGCAGGAATATGGAAGTACCAGATGTCAGTGGACTGAATGTGTGAAGTTACGTTACTCGGGAGAAGGTTCTTGGGAAACAGAGATGGTCTGAAGGTAAATAGGTTCCCTGGATCAGATGGTATACACCACAGAGATCTGAAAGAGGTGGCTGAAGAGATGTGGAGGCGTTAGCAATGATTTTTCGAGTATCGTTAAGGAAATAAAATCCTAAGTTAGTTTTCCCTTCACTACTCCCCCTCTCGCAGTTTCACCTATCACCGACCACTTCTTCTACCCTTTTCACCCCCACACTTCTTCCTCTGACGTCTCATCTTTTCTTCCCCCCAGTCCTGATGAAGGGGCTCGGCCCGAAACGTCGACTGTTTACTATTTCCCATATAAGCTGCCTGGCCTCCTAGGTTCCTCCAGCATTTTGTGTTTGTGTTGCTTGGATTCCCAGCATCCACAGAACGTTGCAGTTGATACAGATAAGAGACAGATAGTTTGGAGTAAAGCTGCAGTCTGCAAAATGACTTCGATAGGTTTGGTGAACGGACAACGAAGTCGTGGATGAAATGTATGGAAATGTACAGTGTATGCAAATGTACGGTCATGTACAATTGTGGAAGGAATAGGGGGTAGAGAAAAAATAAATAAATGGGAGAAAATTCAAAAAATCAGAGGTGCATAAGTACTTGGGAATCCTTAAGCAGGAGTCCCTAAAGGTTTGCTTGCAGATTGTGTTGATGAAGGATGACAACTGTAATGTTAGCATATAAGAATAAGGATGTGACACTGTGGCTTTAAAACGCATTGGTCAGATTGCTCTTCGTGTATTGTGAACAGTTTACAACCTGTAAAAACAGATGTGCTCATACTGGAGCGGGTCCGGAGAACGTTTACGGGAATGATTCCAGCAACGAAAGGGCTAACGAATGAGGAGTGTTAGATAGCTTTGACCCTGCACTCGCTGGTATAGAAGAAAGAGAGGGGATCTCATTGAAACCTATTAAATATTGAAAGGCCTCGACAGCGTGGCTCTGAAGAAGATGCACACTATACTGTGTGAGTCTGGGACCACAGGTCACAACCTCAATGTATCGGACATCCACTGAGAGCAGAGATGAGGAGGATTTTCTTTAATCAGGGAGTGGTAAATCTTTAGAATTTATTGCCACGGACGGAGTGGAGGCCAAGTCATTGAGTGTATTTTAAATAGATGTTGAAAGATTATGGGGAGAAGGCAGGAGAATGGGGTTGAGAGATAATCAATTGGACAGGAACGAATGGCGGAGGAGACTCGATTGACTGACCAGCCCCTGTCTGATATCTCATGGCTCATGGTCTGAAGAAGAGGCCGGTGAGGTTGCATTAGGGTTAGGATTTTGTTAGGGTATCCACGTCTGGATTATTGTATTCAGTTATAGGAAAGAGGACGCTAAGCTGGAATAAGTGCAGAAAAGATTTACGAGAATGCTGCCGATACTCGAGGCACTGAGTTCTGGAGAGAGGTTGGGCAGGTTGGGACTTCACACCTTGAAGTGCTGGAGATTGAGGTGACATTATGCAGGTGTTCCACACTATGAGTGTACATAAATGGGGAATGTGCGCAGTTGAGTGATCTCGGCCTTTTCTCCTTGGAGCGACTGAGGATGAGAGGTGACCTGATAGACGTGTATAAGATGATGAGAGACATTGATCGTGTGGATAGTCAGAGGCTTTTTCCCAGGGCTGAAATGGTTGCCACAAGAGGACACAGGTTTAAGGTGCTGGGGAGTAGGTACAGAGGAGATGTCAGGGGTAAGTTTTTTACACAAGAGAGTGGCGAGTGCGTGGAATGGGCTGCCGGCAACGATGGTGGAGGCGGCTACAATAGGGTCTTTTAAGAAACTACTGGATAGGTACATGGAGCTTAGAAAAATAGAGGGCTATGGGTAAGCCCAGTAATTTCTAATGTCGGGACATGTTCCTCACAATTTTGTGGGCTGAAGGACCTGTATTGTGCTGTACGTTTTATATGTTTACTTTTCTTTTACCCCATTTTTGTGGAATCAACAACCAGAGGGCACCGGTTTAAGGGGAGAGAGGATTGATTTAATAGTGATCCCGGGGGACAATTATTAATCCACTCTCACTTCCGGTTCATTGTTTAACTAACATGATGAGGGCACTGTCAGGTTGGAGGAGCAACAACTCATATTACATCCGGGTAGTTTACAACCTGATGACATGAACATCGACATCTTTAACTTCTACCTCTACCTTTTTTTTCATCAACCCACAGGCCCGTCTCCTCCATTCTGTCTCCACACTTCTCTCTTCCCCACTGCGGATCGTCTCCCTCTGGTTCCTCTTTTACTTCCTTTTGTCCCATGGCCCGCTCTCTTATCGTATCAGATTCCTTCTTTTCAGTCCTTTGCATTTTCCACCTACCACCTCACAGCCTCTCACTTCATCTCCCACCTCGCCCACCCACTCACCTTCACTCTTATCTGGCTTCACCTATCACCTACCAGCTTGGACTCTTTCCACACCCCGCACCATCTTATTCCGGCTTTTCCCACTTCCAGTCCTGATGAAGGGTCTTGGCAGGAAATCTCTGTTTTGCTTTATCCCCTCTATAGAAGCTACCTGACCTCCTGACTTCCTCCAACATTTTGTGTATGTTACTCTGCATCTCCAACATCTGCAGAATCTCACCGGGACAGAGAGCAGAATGCAGAGAGAACATCGGGTCTCACTAATGTCGAGGAGGCCACACCTGGAAAACTGAAAACAGTAGATGACCCCAACAAGCACGATGTTGAAAAGTTGCCTCATATGGAAGGACTGTTTAGGACCCTGACTAGTGGTGAGGAGAGAGGTTTGGGGCATCTCTGGCACTTCATCCACTTGCAGTTGGCTTCCAGCCCCTACACCCCTTCTTATCGCTGTAAACCTTTCCCTTTTGTGGACAACACTGCCACTTGGTGGTGATTTGCCACAATAACAGGACCCCCTGATTTGTGGACTCCATTGTCACCAGGTGGCGCTCTGCCGCAATAACGCTGAGAGACAGAAATGTGATGCTGCAGCCTGCTGAAATGTTTCTTCAAGATTCAGGGTTGTTTAATTCCATTTCCAGCAGACACGTGTAAATGAGGTCGAAATAATTATTACTCCGGCTCCAATACAGCACAAAAACACAATAGTAACAACATATATCCACAACTTATATACTGTGCATGGATTGATTGTATGTTCATAAAGTGACGCTCGGCATAGGATGCCTGCATATAAGATGACAGACAGGAAATGATAAAGTAGAGGTGTTTGGTGTTGTGGAAGTATGGGTAAGTGGGCAGAGATATTTATCAGCTTTACTGCTTGGGAAAAGGAGCTGTCCCAGAGGCTGGTAGTCCTGGTGAGGACGCTGCGTATCTACCCCCGATGGGAGTGAGACAAATAGTCCATGAGTGTGATGGGTGAAGGTAGATTGTGAAAATTAGGTTGGTGCTTGATCTCAAGAGAGGGAATTTGGAAAATACCAATGAGATGCCTTTTAGATCATCTTGGAATTGTGTAGCCGGCTGGTGGCGTAGTGGCATCAGTGGCGGGAGGTCCTGAGTTTGAATCCAGCCGGCACCCATCTGTGCTGGGTTAAGAGCTGGTGATCTCTTTAAAAAAAATCTCACCCGGCAGAAGGCAAATACAACAATGGCAAGCCTTTGCTGTAACTAGCCTAGCACACGATTTCCCAATACGTCAGAGGAAATCGCCTGCTAAGTTGAAAATTCCAGATGTGACCTACCTTCCCTTTGCAATTGTGCCCACTAGGGAAAAGTTAATTCTGGAATGAACCAAATTTGATTGGGGAGCTTTTGGTAAAGGGAGCATGTGGATACAGTGATAATAACATGACTGAATTCACCCTTCACTTTGAGAGGGGAAAGGTAAAACAAGATGCATCATTATTAGTGGAGTGAGGGGAACTACGGAGGCACTGGAGAAGAGCTTAGCAAAGTTGATTGGAAGGGGACACTAGCAGGGATGATGGCAGAATAGCAATGGCTGGAGTTGCTCCACTTGACAGCCTCAGGGTTGAAGAGAAACAAATCATGCTCCACCTACGTAGCTCCAACCTGAAGGCATGAATATCGATTTCTCCTTCCAGTAAAAAAAATCACAGCCCATTGCCTTTCCTTCTACTTACTCCCGAATAACGTAACTTTACACATTCTGACCACTGACATTTGAGACTTTCATATTCCTGCCAGTGCCTTCCACAGATAAGAGTGAGTACAATACTTATTCAGTTCATCAGCCATCACCTTTCACCCTCACCCCATTATTCCCTCTCCAGCATCATTCTCCAGTGGTTTGATATCCATTTCTGTCTCTCTTTTACACAATATGTACCTGAAATTAAAAATGGTATCCTCTTTAATATTACTGGCTAGCTAATCTATTCCTTCTTAATGGTTTTGGTTGCATTCTGTTCATTTTTAAAACTTTCCAATTCTCTAACTGCCTAGTAATTTTTGTTCTGTGCCCTCTTTAGTCTTTATGTTGTCTTTGGTTTCTCTTAGCAGCTACGGTTTTGTCACCTTACCTTTAGAATACTACTTCCTCTTTGTGATGTGTATATCCCGTCACTTCCAGATTGCTTCCAGAAATTCCAGCCATTGCTGCTCTGTTTTCATCCCTGCCCGTGTTCTTTCCAAATCAATTTTGACCAATTTTTCTCTCAGGCCTCTCTAATTCTCTTTTTATTCATATCTGACTTTAGTTTCTCCTTCTCTAATGTCGGGGTGAATTTGATCAGATTAAGATCACTTGTCCCGAAGGGTTCCTTGAACTCAAGTGACCTAATTAATTCCGGTTCATTACAACACCCAATCCAGAATAGCTGATCCCCAAGTGGGCTCAACCACGAGCTGCTCTAAAAAAAAAGCATCTTGTAGGCATTCTAGGAATTCCTCCTCTTGAGACCAACACCATCCTGATTTTCCTAATCACCTGCATGGCAATCCCCCATGACTATTGTAACATTGCCCGTTTGGCACTCATTTTCTATCTCTCATTGTAATTTGTGGACCATATACTTACTACTGTTTTGGGGTCACTATACAATTCCCATCAAGGATTTTTTTGTACATTTGCTGTTCCTTAATTCTACCCACAGATTCCACACTGCCCAACCCTATGCCACCTTTTATCTAATGATTTTATTTAATATTTTACCAACAGAGCCACACAACCCCACGGCCGGCTTGTTATTTCACTAAACATATAAATATCTGGGAAACAGGAAGACCTGCAGATGCAAGAAATCGAGAGAAATTCACACAAAGTGCTGGAGAAGCTCAGCAGGTCAGGCAGCATCTATGGATGGGAATCAACATTTCCGGCCATGACGCTTCACCGGGACTCTTGATAACCACGTATCTGGAAAATCAACAAGCAAAAGCAACAGAAAGTAGTGGAATATTGGGAAAACCTTTGACAAAATTTATTTCAAGGCTTTAAAAAACTGCCAAACAGAGCTCAATAGTTAACAAATACAACAAAGGCAATAAACACTTCCATCAATACCGACATTGACTTTTTATAATGAAAATATCTTAGTCCCATTTCAATCAGTAAAATTTACAAAGATAAGTAAGAACTGAAATGACAAGTTTAGAAAAAACTACTTACACTCAAACCCACTGAGATTAACATGACCTTGGACAGAAGGAGGAACAGGAATAACACACATGAGAAAAAAAATCACATAGGACCATAACACAAAGGAGCAGATTCGGCCATTCGGCCCATCGAGTCTGCTCCACAATTTCATCATGAGTGGATCCAATCTGCCCTTTAGTCCCATTCCCCCACCTTCTCACCGTAACCTTTGATGCCCTGACTACTCAGATACCTATCAATCTCTGCCTTAAACACACCCAATGACTTGGCCTCCACTGCTGCCCGTGGCAACAAATTCCATAGATTCACCACCCTCTGACAAAAAAAAATGGTCTCTGCATCTCTGTTCTGAATGGGCGCCCTGCAAACCTTACATCATGCCCTCTTGTACTAGATTCCCCAGTCACTCTCGAAATTGCATTCAGCAATGGGGATAGAAAAATATCCAGCCTACAGCTTATTGAAACTTTCTCCCTAATGTGAACCCGGTCGTGTGTTACAAGGTTAGATTACTGAGTGAATCCCTTCCCATATTCACAGCAGGTGAACGGCCTCTCCCCAGTGGAACACAATGATGCAGCCTTGGTGGAGACGGTTGAGAGGATCTCTTCCCAAAGCCTGAGCAGATGATCTGTGGTGTGAACTCGCTGGTGTTTTAATAGATGAGATGATCGTGTGAATGCCTTCCCACATTCGCAGGTCGACGGCCTCTCCCCAGTGGAACTCACTGGTGTGCCAGCAGATCAGATGACTGAGTGAATCCCTTCTCAGAATCTGAGCGGGTGAAATCCCTCTCTGCAGTGTGAACTGACTGGTGAGTCACTAGGTGAGATGATGTGGTGAATCTCTTCCCACAATCTGAGCAGGTGAACGGCCGCTCCCCAGTGTGAACTAACTGGTGTGTTTGTAGGCTACCTAACTGTGTGAATCCCTTTCCACAGTCTGAGCAAGTGAACGGCTTCTCCCCAGTGTGAACTCGCTGGTGTGTCTGTAGGTTGGATGACTGAGTGAACGTCTTCCCACAGACTGAGCAGGTGAATGGCTTCTCCCCAGTGTGAACTGACTGGTGTCTCCGTAAGTGAGATGCCTGAGTGAATCCCTTCCCACAGTCTGAGCAAGTGAACAGCCACTCCCCAGTGTGAACTCGCTGGTGACTCTGCAGGTTGAATGATCGAGTGAATCCTTTCCCACAGTCTGAGCAGGTGAACAGCTTCTCCCCAGTGTGAACTTGCTGGTGTCTCTGCAGGTTAGATGACTGAGTGAATGTCTTCCCACAGACTGAGCAGGTGAAATCTCTCACTGCAGTGTGAACTGACAGGTGAATCAGTAGGTGAGATGATGTGGTGAATCCCTTCTCACAGACTGAGCAGGTGAACGGCCTCTCCCTAGTGTGAACTCTCTGATGTACCTTCAGTTCAGATGACTGAGTGAATCCCTTCCCACAGTCTGAGCAGGTAAACAGTTTCTCCTCAGTGTGAATTCTTTGATGGATCTTCAGTTTAGATGAGCAAGTGAATCCCTTCCCACAGTCCGAACAGGTAAACGGCCACTCCCCAGTGAGAACTCGCTTGTGAGCCATTAGGACAGATGACCGAGTGAATCCTTACCCCATAAATTCAGCAGATGACCAGCCTCTGCCCAGTATGAACTGACTGGTGTGTCCACAGGTGGGAAGACTGACTGCATCCCTTCTCACACACAGCACAGGTGAATGGCCTTGCCCAGTGTAAACTTGCAGATATACATTCAGTTGAAATGACCGACTGAATCCATTCCCACTGTCTGAGCAGATGAATGGTTTCCCCCCTGATTAAAATGATGGACATGCCAGTAAGTCAGATGACCGAGTGAATTCCTCCCCACAGTCTGAGCAGGAAGGATGATCGAGTGAATCCCTTGCTCCATTTCTTAATTATCTGGACAGAGACAGCAAAACTATATTTGAGATTTCTGTAGACAAATTTCTTGTCATTTGTAACCTGTAAAAAGATTTTAAAAATCCATCAATGGGTGCAGGACAACATTTCAGATCACTTGAGTTGTCAAGGTGTGAACTGACATCACACTGTTACAGTGAAGTTCAACACAATTTGGATGGAGAAATCATCTTCTAACTGGGCACAGTGCTGGTATCTGGAATGAGCATTGAATGCTCTGATGCTCTTCCTGTCTCTCTAAGAATGGGGCACTTCTGCCATCTCCAATCTGTGACTTGGCTCAGTTTGACTCTCTCCATTGGTATTATTCCCTGTTCCCACTGAGCTGCATGGGTGCCTGGCCCCACAGTAACTGAAACACTCTCACACAAGTAGCCGGCAGTGTATTCCACGCACCCACCACTCTCTGTGTAAAATACTTACCCCTGACATCCCCTCGGTATCTACTTCCAAGCACCTTAAAACTATGTCCTCTCGTGTTAGCCATTTCAGACCTGGGGAAAAAAAACTGGCTATCCACACGATCAATGCCCCTCATCATCTTATACACCTAAAAACGGCTCGAAACATAAACAAGGAAAATGTACACTGCTTTGAGGATTTCTTAGAAGTATACAACATTATGAGGGTATAGATAGGGTAAATGCAAGCAGCTTTTTCCACTGAAGTTTTGTGGGATGACAACCAGAGTTCATGGGTAAGTGGGGAAGGTGAAAATGGTGATGGTCCCGGTGCAGGTATTTGCATTAGACAGCTTAAATTTTTTTTGGCATTGACTAGATGGGCCAAATATCCTGTTTCTGGACTGAACTTCTCCATGTTTCTGTGATAAAGAAGCTGGCCAAACTTGTTTGGAAGGGAAAAGGTAGGAGTGACAACGGAGCAGCAATGGCTGGAGTTTCTGGGAGCAACTCGGAAGCTGAGTGATCGATACATCCCAAAGAAGTGGAAGCATTGGAAAGGCAGGAGGACATATCCGTGACTGAAATGAGAAGCCAAAGCCAACATAAAAGCCAAAGAGAGGGCAAACAAAAGAGCAAAGATAATTGGGAATCTTTTAGAAACCAACAGCAGACAACTTAAAAAAAAAAGCCAGATGAGCTCAGGGCGTGGAATCCTGATATTGTAGTCATTAATGGATCTTGGTAGCACCCAACAGTCAGAGGCATTTGGAGGAACAAAATATCCGGGGCCTCAATATCTCTTGAAAAGCAAGGTTCCCTGCACCTGTAACTTTTCAACTTTTATTTTGACAGGCACATCCAATCTCCACATCCTCAAAATTTCACTTCTGAAGGCCTCCCACTTACAAGAACTCTGTTGCCAGGAATGAGCCTGTTCCAAACCACATTTGTCAGATGTTTCTGATACCATCAAAATTGACCTTTCTCCAATTTAGAATCTCAACCCATGATCCAGACCTCTCTTTTTCCATCTTTACTTTGAATCTCATGGCATTATGATCACAAATTCTGTCACCAGCCCTGGATCATTTCCTAACAGCTTATTGTTCACTTCTATATCAGAGATTCTACATACTGATTAAGGGCACATTTGACAAACTTTACCCCATCTAGTCCTTTTACAGTATGGGAGTCCCATTCAATATATGGAAAGTTAAAATCACTTACTGAATCAACCTTTGTTTATTGGCATGGTCCGCAATCTCTCTACAAAGTTGTTCCTCTAAATTCCTCAGACTGTTGGGTGCAACCAAATTCCAATAATAGCTACAATATCATAATTCCCTGTCCTGAGCTCATCGGGCTTTCCTACGATGCTTCTTGCATTGTGATATACACAGCTCAGCACATTCATCACACTATGCTCAATCATTTGATTGCTGACCCTATCTGAGGTCTGAACAACATCTGACTGGTGTCAAGAAAACAAACTCTCCCTCATTGTCACAAAAACAAAGCTGATTGTGGATTACAGGAGGAATGGAGACAGGCTAACCCCTGTTGACATCAATGGATCTGGGTTTAAGAAGGTGAACAGCTTTAAATTCCTCAGCATAAACATCACTAAGGATCTCACATTGTGTGTACATACCGGCTGTGTTGTGAAAAGAGCACAGCAGGCCCTCTTTCACCTCAGATGGTTGAACAAGTTGGGGACGGGGACCCAAAATCCTGAGGACATTCTACAGGGACACAATTGAGAGCATCCTGACTGGCTGCATCACTGCCTGGTATGGGAACTGTGCTTCCCTTAATCGCAGGAAATGGCAGAGAGTGGTGCAGACAGCCCAGCGCATCTGTAGATGTGAACTTTCCACTATTCAGGACACTTACAGGGACAAGTGTGTCAAAAGGCCCAAAGGATATCAGGTACCAAATTCAACACAACTACAAACTGTTCCTGCTGCTACCATTCAGGAAACGGTACCACAGCAAAAGGACCAACAGGCTCCAGGACATCATCTTTTACCAGGCCATCAGACTGATTAATTCATGCTAATACAATTGCATATCTATGTTATACTGACTGTTCTATGCACAAACTATTTATTATAAATTACTATAAATTACACATTGCACATTTAGATGGAGATGTAACGTAAAGACTTCTACTCCTCATGTATATGTATGTAAGAAAGTCAATTCAATTCAAATCACCCTCTCCACTATCTGTCCTGTCATTCTGGCTCCCATTCCCCCTACAAATCATTTTAACCACATCAGCACCCCCCTCCACCACACTTGCTCTTGCAGCCTTACCACTAGGTTATTAGTCCCCTTCCTGTTCTGTTCCCCTAACTAATGAATCCCCTATCACTCCTTTGACTTTCCTCTGCCAGGTAATCCACCCCAATACTTTCTAAAGTGTTCCACCTGTTGTTGTGTGGGATAGCAACAAAGTACTCTGTGATGGCTATTTAACCTCATTTCCCTTCCTGACTCTCTCCCAGTTTCCTGTGTCCTGCACCTTGTGTGTAACTCACCTCTCTTCATGTCATATCTATCACCCCCTCCAACTCCTGGATGATCCGGAATTCATCCATTTCAAGTTCCAACTCCTTAAAGTGCAGGGTTACAAGCTGCAGCTGGATGCACATCTTGTAGGTGAGGGTATCAGGGACACTGGAGGTCTCCCCACCTTCCCACTAATGTCCCCTCTAATTTGTAATGACCAGTGTGCACATAAATCATGTACTGTGCATTTTTTTTACCCAGTGACATGTGCATAGTGAATTTTATACAGAGAGGTAATTAGTTTCACAGCCAGCAAATCACTGTTGATAAGTACTTTGATCTCCCGAGTTCGATCAAGTTCATCTGCACTCTCTCATAGCAAACTCTGTTAAGATTTGCAATTAAGATTTGTAATTAAGATTTGCACCAACACACTTGGTGGGTGTACCAATTCAAATAACATCTTGCAATAGTAATGCATGGGGTGTACGATGAATAAATATACGGCTGTAACCCAAGTCAGTCAACTTGTCAGGTGGTGGCAGTGCTTACGTGCCTTCCCTTTGACAACAGGAGCTCAAACTCCTGCAGGAGAATGTGCAATAAACTGTGGTGTCAATAAGAAGCTGTTCTCTCAAGTTTTATTCAGATTCAGCTTTAACTTTGGCATCATGAACAGGATCTCAATATGCAGAGCACCGGGCAGATGGGCTGAGTAAGCATCTGGACCACTCTGGGGACCGTGGAGGCTGACCGGGTACCCAATAGGTAATTTACATTTGTCACTCACCGTCAGTTCCTTTGGACGTACGGTGCCTCGCCCAAGGCTGATCACATACCTTAACAGGATCGGGAAAAAAATCTGTCTGGAGACTCGTATAAGGTAGGCAAAATTTTTACTAAGTGGGCAGGAGGCAGTATTGGATAAAATTTATTAAGTGGCCAGGAGGCGGTACTGGGTAAACTTTACTAAGTGGGCAGGAAGCAGCCAAGTCAGGTAAATTCATCAATTGAGCAGGAGGTGCCTGCTGGGTAAATTTATCTGATTGTTAATTCAGCAGGAGGCTTTGTGCCCGATAAATTAATGAAAGATAATCGGTTAATTGCAGTCGATTGATACGAGTGTGCCAGGAGCAGCCCTACACAATTTTATGTGAGAGTTTTCCAGACAAGGAAAAAGATTTTCAAATGTTGAGTGCAGCACTCAAAATGTGGCCACGGACGGAGGGGGGTGGGGGAGCCTGCATTATTACCTCATGAGAACAAGCAGTAAATCTGATATGGAAAAAGAACTGAGGAAAGAAGTGGAAATTGTTGAAAAGGGAATGGAAGGAAAATGCAGATGTAAAATGGAACTTTGCCAGCTATGCCACTGATGGCCTAGTGGCTTCAGCGTTGGACTTCGAGGCGAGAGGTCCTGAGTTCGAATCCAGCCGACTCCCTTGCACACTTTCATCTGTGCTGGGTTAGAGCTGGTGAACAAAACAACTCACCCAGCAGAAGTTACTGCTGTAACTTGCCTTGTACATGATTTCCCAACACCGCACAGCAGCGTGGAAGGAAATCCTCGGCTAACTGGAAAAAATTCTGAATGTGACATACCTTTAAAGTGGAACAGTATATTATCAGCAAGTTGGAGGAATAACGCATGTGAGAAAGGGATAGAGGTATGTACTGCAGAAGGAACGCCAAAGGTTGGGAGATGCTAAAAGCGGAGCGTGAATGGGTGGATGGGTGCCGAAAACGAGAGCAGGAAAAACAACGTAAGCAAACCAAGGCCGGCCCAGATAGGAGGGAAGGGTAGGAACGTCAGTCTAAAGTTTGAACTGATAGGGAAACATGGGATTCCGAACCCATGTCTGGTATATTGACCCTGGATGTGATTTGTGGCCTGCTATGGCACTTTCACAGGAGACCAAGCCTTTAAACTGGGGGGACAAATACCCATTAATAATGATTTACTGCTCCAATGCTTACAAAGTTAGCCAACATTATTAATACAAATAATATGGATTGGCCTGACAATGACCAAAATCGAATGTGACGAGCTTTGACATATTATTAGGACCCGACTTTTAAATCCTGATCAACCCCAGAACTAATATTCTCCTGTTTGATTCTTACTAAGAGAGAGAGGGGGCAGAACTATTTGACTAGGCAGCATGTTTACACTTGCTCGCAGCTTGTGTTTATATAGTGTTATGATACCAGCCCCCTCCTTCCTGAGAATCGCAAGATCGCTATTAATTCAGGTCTTGGACCCAGGAAAAGAAAGAGAGACAACGCAACGGATTTGACCATTCTTTCTTGGAGACACCTTTGTGGATTGCGATTCTATGCTACGTGCCAGCTATCATGGCTACATGGACACCCTCGGGCAATGTGGGGTGGGGATTGTATCACCCCACCTTGACTGACATCTACAACTCCGCAAGTCAAGATAAAAAGGGGACTGCAGGAGGCAGTACCCTAGCGATGCACCAGAAGGAGACACCATCGCTCATCGCTCCCGTGATGATGGGAAGCGATTCGGAAGCCACGTGTGGTTCGTTTCCCCTAGCCTGGGGAGCGAGTGGCTGATAACACCGAAAAGGACTTCAAACTGACAATGGGGAACCCACGTTCCCGATTCAACGATTTGAGTCCAAAAGGCTGGCAAGTTTATTTTCTCACCAAAAATTCTCTCTCTCTCCAACACGTGAAATCCAGCGGTCCCCAAAAGGCTAAAAGCCTGCATGAACTCCAGAGACTTTGATATTTCTATCGGACAATATTTTTACCCCTAGACAAACGATAGAGCTACTTCTTATTGTTGATTATTACTGTACCCGCGCTTTAGATTGAGTAGTGACGACGTATGTTATCTGAATGTTTGTATTAACCTTACTTTTGTGCCCCTTTATAAATAAAAACGTTTAAAAATAGTACCATCAGACTTCAGCGGACCTCTCTATCTTTGCTGGTAAGTGACCCAGTTATGGGGTACGTAACAATAGCTCGCAGTTTGTTTTATTTAAGCAAGGACAGTCACAAACACAGTCAGCCAGAGAGAAAGAAAGAAGATGGAAGGTTCGAAACAAATGACCTAGTAGCCAAAGGTCACTGTTTGGGCTCTCCTATGCCCACAAGGGTGGGTTGATTATTGATTCAGTGTATACCGAATGTGTGATTGTCGCTTTGTTTGATCCATTGGAGTGGATCTGTTGGTTTGGGAGTATCCTGTGAGGACCACTTGTGCTAACCCTTGCCTGGGTGTGGTAATTCACTTGAAGAGGTACCCCTGTGACCAATCACTGTTGGTGATGATTCGTATAATCCATCTGGGGATTTTGTTGGAGTATCCCGTGGCTACCACTTTTGTTAACCCTTAGCTGGATTCGGGTGTGTTATGTGGTAAACACTTGTGAGAAGGGATATTCTGTGGAAATCACTGTCGGTAATACTTTGTGTGTTGGGTCTGGATTGGGAGTACCTTGCGGAATCTACCTGTGTGTTAACCCTTGCTTGGGTGGTAGTTCATTCTGAAGACAGTACTCCTGCAATAAGCTACTTCTGGTGATAATTCGTATGTGGATTTAGAACAACGACGGATAAGACCTACAGCGACTGTTATCCTGTTTTACCACTGTGGAATTTGTGGAATTCAACGTAATTGCCTTCTCCTGACATTCACCTTGGATTACAAATATCTCTCTCTCGTCATTGATTCCGTGGATGAACTGAACTTTCATACTTCACCATCTCAAGACTTTCAGCTTGGTATTCCCTGAGCTGAGTGGTTTGGGAGTTATACTTACACATATGTGTGCTCATAACACTTTTAAACTTTTGATTATTTTGCTTAATTTGTTATATTATAAGTAGATACGAATAAAGACAGTGGTTTTAACATCAAAACCAGAGTCCAGGTGTGGACTATAGCTGCTGGTTCAATTAAACCGTAACAGAGGTGTTTGTGTTTATGTCTTTAAGAGGGCTTACCCCAGCACACAGGAGCCCCTATGTTAACACCTTTCTGTCTCTCTGTCACAACTGGGCCAAGCAGGTAGAACCAGGGGCCTGCTGGGTTTGTGCCGAAATTCCTCAGTATGGGAAAAGTATGATTCAAATGTCAGTAATCCCGCTCAACTACAGTGAGGAACTCTCAGCCTGGGCTTTTTCAAATAACACCTGGGGAAGAGAGTGAGGAACTGTGGTCCAGTCTGTGATGACTGTGGCTGTCAATGTTTTGAGGGATGGTATCTCAGGCCCCCACCAAACGGAACTTCCTACACTGGGAAACATGCATCTTGGCCATACCTGCAGGAGCCCAGCAGCGGAGAGGAGTAACTGAGACTGAGTGATTTTGGCTGATCGCTTTTCTCTCCTATGGAGTAGCCAGGAATTCACAAGAGATAATCAATTTGGATACAGCACTTGTGGAGCTGGCCACAATACTGCAGGGGCCCTGACAGAAACACAGGCCCAAGTAACAGAAATATCCACTGAAATGATTGCAATCTGGCAAACAGTCGTACAGAATCATAAGGCTTTAGATTTTATCCCAGCTGAGAAAGGGGGAACCTGTGCTATTATTGACATAGAATGCTGCGCCTATATCCCTGATGAGTCTACTAACGTTACATCGCTCTCCGAGCACACTGCAAAGGAGACGGACAGCATCAAGAGAGTAGGGCAGGATTTACACGGGTTCACCAAAGGGTCGAAATGGTGCTCTTCGAAGGCCTGTTCGGTAATATGTGGGGCATGATATTGCATTATGTCCTAATGGTTGTACCTCTCATTGTTCTAACTACTGATGTTATACCCACTGAGAAGTCAAAGCTCCACTCGGTTGCTTTCTCTGTAAAGGAGGGAATGATAAAGTCTGTAAAAGGGTTAACACTTCGTTAAACAATAGCAGCCTGTTTTTCTGAAAGAAACTCCTGATGATCAACAGATGTACTAAGCCATGCTGAGCCATATTTCTTCTTGAGGGTAGCTAGCTAGGGTTTCAGGATGCTTATCTCCTTGTGCACTCATGTGTAGAGATAGGACAGCTTCAGTCTGTTCTGTGTGTGTAAGCCATTATGACTATTTTGTAACTTGTCTTCAGGGGCTATCATAGTAAATAACTTTGGCTCCAGCCTGTCCTGTGTGGGGAGTATCTGGACAGATATATCTGTGGTGTGAGGGGAATTGGTGGATTGGGTGGGAACAGTCACAGTCTGTTCCTGTCTGAGTGACTAACTGAGTGAGCCCCGGGTGCTTGAAATAAAGAGTTTGTACTATACGGTCTCTGAGTGACTTAATCCGGATTCAACTTCGACAGAATGGGAGTGGTCTTAAAGGGCTGGGCTGCTGGAAGCACATTACCAGACCTGGACTGATTGCAACTGTGTCTGACAGAAGCATAACTGGTTATTCTGGGCACATTCAGTCCCACTCCAACTAAATCCTACCTTCCCTTGTACAAGTATGTAATGTCTAAAGGACCAGTGTCTGAGTAAATGAGACTCACCAACCTTTCTTCCGACTGAATCAATGAGAACTCCGAGTCAGTTGATTCAGAGTTGTTCTCTCCAGTTGATGCTCTCAGTCCTCGGGCTGGTTCACTTGTTGCTGTTCCCTCGTCTTCAGCTGTGGTTTGCTTCCAGTTGGGGTTTTTCTTCCAATAAACCTCTCACCACAGTTCTCACTTTAACCAGAGAGATAATGAAGCACATTAACACAGTTTGAACACCAAACTCACGGGTCTATTTCTACTGTTGTAAAAATGGAACTGCCCATTTACTCATAACCTGTCCCTGTGAGGATGGAATGGGAACTCATCCTCTCCTCAGACTGGCAGTCATTGCTTCCAAAGGAACTCCAAAACCAAATATCTGATCCCAGACCAGAAATACTTGCTCAACACCTCGTAAGCACAAGCAGCTCGATCCTCGCATCCATTTTACCTGGATCAAAAACTATGATATCCCAGGACCCAACCTCACAGAATCACACAGCTTAATCTGCCACTCACCGACCCTGAGAGTCTCGCACATTGTCCTCCCATTTCACACTGGGTAGTGCAATCGGGGATTTCCCCACAACCAATGTCCAGCTGCTCGAAATTTCTGCTTCATTGCAGAAGGACGACCATTCAGCCCCATCTGTAGAAGCAGTAACCAAAGTCAAAGCCAACACAGGACTAGAGTCCAAGCAGCAACTCTCCCAGTTCTCTTTGCTGATTGTAATATGATGCAGTGTGTCAGCCAGTCACAGTTCAAAAACTAGCACTCCCACACCAATGCACAACAGAACTGGTACCGGATGACCCTCTAACTTTCCAGCTGACAAAAACTGATTCAGGAAATAACTCAGTGAGGACGAAGGTGTGAAAGAATACTTCACAATGAAGACAAGAAAGATTGCCGATATATATCATTGCAGAGGTATGATACAGGGTGGACCAAGGTTGACCCAGATAGTTGATGCATGTCACTGAAGTTGGGAGAGAGACTGGACAGAGGTTGAACAAGATGGGCAGGGAATGAGCAGATGGAACCAGGTGGAGCAGAAAGCAAGGACGATCAATTATGGTTCTCCAGCAATACACAGATACTGAATTAATAGTACACACTACTGCATAAAGGATCTTAAATTGACAAAGTTAGAACAAACAACAAAAACATTGCCATATATACTTTGAATCCTCACCAAATTGTTTATCAACACACCATAGAAAGTTTCCCATTTGGACACTTCATGCTTTGCACAGTAACTGCTCTGCCCATGACTGCGAGGAGTGGCAGAGACCTTTGGATCCAGATCAGCAGATCACAGAAACCATTCTCCCCCTAGACTTCCCAGTCCCTCAGGAAAGCAGGTAGTGAAATCAAAGACTCCCACAACCTGGGTCGTTCTTGCTCATCCACCCCAATCCAGGAGAAGACAACAGCCATAAAGCTCAAGGACAAATGCAAGGAGGCTCAGGACGTGAGACAGTTGAGGGAAGTTAAAGGGACTCAGTGGCCAACATCAGATTCCCCAAGACAACATGGAGGAAGCATCACCTCACATCCGGGGACTCTGACCACACACCACATGATCTTGAGTCACAAACCAGAGGGTGGGGTAGATCTGCATTAAACAGCCTCACGTGACCTGTTGGTGGGTCTCTAATTTCAACTCTGTGGAAATAAACAGCCTGGGCTCCTGGGTTGGATCGTTCAATGCAGATTAAGTGAAATCCACATTTTTTTGAAGAGCCCAGATGATTGGAAAATAAATGAGTAATTGGCCCTCAGTTCGGCACTCACAGCTAACATTGGATCTCCCTACTCGGGATCGGTCTCAATACTCACTGATGGGAAAACGATATCTTTGGCCCGCAGACAGTGATCTGACCCCTGGCTTCCTGACCCAGGAGGGGAGGACCCTTTCCCGATCTGACCCCTGGCTTCCTGACCCAGGAGGCGAGGACCCTTTCCCGATCTGACCCCTGGCTTCATGACCCAGGAGGAGAGGAACCTTTCCCGATCTGACCCCTGGCTTCCTGACCCAGGAGGCGAGGACCCTTTCCCGATCGGACCCCTGGCTTCCTGACCCAGGAGGCGAGGACCCTTTCCCGATCTGACCCCTGGCTTCCTGACCCAGGAGGCGAGGACCCTTTCCCAATCCCGCAGACGTTCCGCTTCAGTACTGAGCAGAAAGGAAAACACCACCCAACCGGAGACAGTGAGCATGAGCGAAGAGATTGTACATCTGTGGATAAATGGGAGGGGCAAACAGGATCACGTGACTGGTGGGGTCTCCCACCCCAGGCAGAGAGTCCAGCTACCAACCACTCTGTGGAAAAAGACAAACTTGCCACTTATATCTCGTCTCACCTTAAATGTATTAGACATTTCAACCCCCAGGAAAAATATAACGTCTGTCCACACAGATTCATAATCAGGTTTATTATCACCGGCATGTGGTGTAAAATTTGTTAACTTTGCAGCAGCATTTCAATGCAATACATAATATAGACGGAAAAAAAACACAAAATAAAATAATAAAAATTACAGTATATGTATATCTGGGACCATTGCTCATTGTAATTGTTATAAATGACTTGGATGAGGAAGTAAAGGGATGTGTTAGTAAATTTGCTGATGACTCAAAGGTTGGAGGTGTTGTGGATAGTGTGGAGGGATGTCAGAGGTTACAGCGGGACACCGAAAGGATGCAAAACTGGGCTGAGAAGTCACAAATGGAGTTCAACCCGGATAAGTTTGAAGTTGTTCAATATATTAGATCAAACATGATGGCAGAATATAGCATTAATGGTAAGACTCTTCACAGTGTGGAGGATCAGAGGGATCTTGGGATCTGAGTCCATTGGACATTCAAATCTGCTATGCAGGTTGACTCTGTGGTTAAGAAGACATACAGTGCATTGACCTTTATTAATCGTGGGATTGAGTTTCGGAGCCGAGAGGTTTTGTTGCAGCTATATAGGACCCTGGTCACACTCCACTATGCTCAATTCTGGTCACCTCACTACAGGAAGAATGTAGAAACCTTAGAAAGGGTGCAGAGGAGAGTTACAAGGATGTTGCCTGGATTGGGGAGCATACCTTATGACAATAGGTTGAGTGAACTCGGCCTTTTCTCTTGGAGTGACGGAGGATGAGAAGTGACCTGATAGAGGTATACAAGTTTATGAGAGGCATTGATCATGTGGATAGTCAGAGGCTTTTTCCCAGGGCTGAATTGGTTACCACAAGAGGGCACAGGTTTTAGGTGCTGGGGAATACGTAGAGGGGAGATATCAGGGGTGAGTTTTTTTAGTCAGAGACTGGTGGAAACTGGTGTAATGGGCTGCTGGCAATGTTTATGGAGGTGGGCATGATAGGGTCTTTTCAAAGATTTTTGGTTAGGAACCTGGCGGCACAGGAGAAAAACTAACTTAGAAAAATAGAGGGCTATGGGTAACCATAGTAATTTCTAAGGTAGTGACATGTCAGCACGACTTTGTGGGCCGAAGGGCCTGTACTGTGCTGTAGGTTTTCTATTATTCTATGAATAAATTAAAAATTGTGCAAAAAGCAGAAATACTATATATTTTAAAAGTGAGGTCGTGTTCAAGGGCTCAATGTCCATCTGGCTATCAGATGGCAGAGGGGAAGAAACTGTTCCTGTATCACTGAGTGAGTGCCTTCAAGCTTCTTTACCTCCCTCTCTGATGGTAACATTGAGAAAAGGGCATGCCCTGGGTGCTGGAGTTCCTTAAAAATGGACGCTGCCTTTCTGAAACACTGCTTCTAATCCTTTGGTAATCTTATAAACGTCTATTCAGTCTCACCCCAGCCGGCACGGCTCCAGAGAAAACAACATAAGATTGTCCAACCTCCCGTTATATCTCAGGCCCTCTATTCCAGGCAATATCCTGGTAAACCTCTTCTGCACCCTCTCCAAAGCCCCGATATCCTTCGGAGAATGAGAGCGACCACAACCGTATGAAACACTCCAGATGTTGCCTAATTAATCTTATAAAGCTGCAACATAACTTCCCGACTTTTGAACTCAATGATAAAGACTACCACACCATTTGCCTTCTTAAACTGTGCAGATCAATCTGTGCGGTCTCGTTCAGGGAGCGATGATCTCGGACTCCAAGATCCCTCTGATCATCAACACTGTTCAGGGTTTTGCATTTAACAGTGTACTGTCTCATACATTCGACCTACCGAGCTGCCAAGGTGATCATCACTAATCAAATCTCACTGACTTTTCGCAGGTGCTGTTGAATTTATTGCCAAGTGCACAAGTACGGGAAGGTACAGGTACAGAGAAACACTGACTTATAGCAGCATCACAGGCAATTACATTCAGATAACACACTGAACACAAAATATACGATTCTCTGTCAGTAACAATATAGAAACATGTTTTACGTCATCCTGCTAATAGGACCAGAACAACGGGCTGAGCGGCGGCTCATCTCAGACGGTTCGGTGTGAAAGTCTCACAACCCGGACCGACCCCGGCAGATTCTGTGAAGGAAGCGAGGCGAGGCCGCCAGTTCAGGAAAGTTCATCCCCTCCCCCTTCAGGTTTCACCGATCACCTTGTGTTTCTCTCTCCCTTCCCCACCCCCACCTTTTATTCTCCAGTCCTGCCGAAGGGTTTCGGCCGGTAATGTCGACTGTATTCTTCCCCTAGATTCTGCTCGGCCTGCTGAGTTCCTCCAGCATTTCGTGCGCGTTGCTCGCATTTCCAGCATCTGCAGATTTTCTCTTGTTTGAGTTCGGGAAAGTTAACTCACTACCCAACGTCAGAACTCCCCGATCGGGACCGGTTTCAATACTCACCGAAGGAAAATTGTTGGTGTTGCCCCGCAGAGAATAATCCGTCTCCGGCTCCCCGTCCAAGGGGGCGAGAACCCCTCCCCATCCCGATCTCACCGCCGTCCCGCTTTCACAAAGAACGAAAAAACACTGCCTAGCCCGGGAATGTGAGCATGCGCAATGTGCTAATTGCGTCACCAGGCGGTGGGCGGGGCCTCGGAAACAAACCCATAGATGCTTCCAATCTGCGGTAAAACGGGATCACGTGACGAGTGAGGGTCTCCCACGTGACCCGGTGACTGTTCCTCGCCCTTCACACACTGCCCTGCCCACCGCCGCATTTCCCAAATTATTTTATTATTTCCCTATATTATTTCCAAATTTAAACTAGATGCGTATTTAGTTTTTCCAACCATATCTTCCCCGGTCCCGTTCCCTCCAGCCCCAGGTCACAGAGCTCTCAGAGTTAGAGTTTCGATTCCCACCCCATCCCGACACACAATTCAGACCCACACAGGAAATGTGCAGGTTTCATTTAAATCAGTCTATGTCTGTAAACACTAATTTCTATTCACATTCCTCCAGCCTCACTGAACAGGAACACTGAAACATTAAGTGAGAAACAGCAGCAGGAGGCCAATCAGCCCTTCTAACCATCAACAAGATGGCGGCTGCTCTCCCTTCTCAGCCACATACTTCTGCCCGATCCTCATTTCCTCGATTCCCCTCGGTCTCCACACATCTGCTGTTCTCTGTTTTATGTGAGGACGATCACTGTGTCTTCACCGCTCTCTGTGGTGGGGATTTACAGACATTCACCACCCTCTGGGTGGATACATTTCTCTTCATCTCAGTCCTGGACAGTCCACCCCCTGTTTCAGAGACTGGGATCCCTGGTTCAGCTGGTAATGATGTTGTGCATTTCAATGTGATCACCTCTCTGTCCTCGATTCTCTAAATGAAAGGGTTATCACATTTGATCTTTCTTCATATGATGACCCCACCACTCCAGGGATCAGTCTGCAGAATCTTCATTGCACGCTTTATAACAAATACTCTCTAACCTCTTTGTTCATCCACTATGGAATTAATTCCCATCTTCTGCAGCCCCGTGTTGCCCCAAACACTCACCTCCCACCCTTGTCACTATTTCCACCTTCCCACCTCCCCCCTCACCTGGATCCACCTCTCACTCTTCAGCTCTTGCCCCATCCCCACCCCTCACCTCTTTTCTCTGACTATTTCCCGTCCACTCTCAGTCCAGAGGGAGGGTCTCGGCCCGAAATGTTAACGGTCCATTTCCCTACACAGATGCTGCCCGACCCACTGAGATCCTCAGGCAGCGCCTTTGTCTCCTGGTAAACTAACACCCTGACAATGTGGACCATAGATACCCCTTCCTCTAAAAGTCATCGAATCACTCAGACAGCTAATCGCTGACAGGAATTATATTTGTTGGTCATTACATTCCAGCTAGATGGAGTTGTTGGGGAGTTCAGCGTGTCCCAGTGAAAGAGCCGATTGGCCGAGCTCTCTGCGCTGTCCCTCCGGCTCCTGCCAGTGGTGGCGCTGTGGGGACCCCCGGCCAGTATCTACACCACAGCGAGATGCGCAGGCGCGCTGCCGACACTATGCGTCGCAGCACTGGGATAGTCCGAGCGGCGGTCCGCAGGGGCTGATGTCGGGTTTGTGTAAATCGGCGGCCGGTAGCAGTGAGAAAGGGCCTGGCCCGAGCTCTGCCGGGTGGCTGTGGGCTCCAGGCTCTCCTCAGCCCCGGTTTTAACTTTGCGACCGAGCCAGGGCTGTGGGATCAATTCCTTGTGGTTCTCCAAGGGGTTTGCGGAGAATGGGCTCTGTCTGTGTGTGTGGGTAGAGGTTATGAGTGGAGTGTGGGTGTGGGGTTGTAGGCGGGATGGGTTCTGTTGGGAGAAAGTGGGATGATTGGACATTCCGTGATACAGGGAGGATGGTTCCGAGACAAATTAAGTTCTAAACAAGGGACGATCTGGTGAACTGGATCAGACAGCTTAGCTCGCGTGTCCTTTCAGGAAACAATTCTCTCTTCATATTAATGACTGTCTAAGATTGCTGTTCACAAGATTATGAGTTATAAGATTGTGTGTTACAGAGTCCCAGAGTCAAGGACAGCTGTCACCGTCATGGGCTGCGAGTGCAAATTGGGAAGGGGGAGGGTGTGTCAGTGACCAGTGCATCAGAGTACACGGGTTTCCACATCCTCCTGTGAGGTATAAATGTCCTTACAGTGAATTCGGATATGCTGGCATATCGGGAGTCTGAAAGGGAAAGGGAATCGGGAAGGGGCTGAGGAAACAGTTTTAACAGGAGAACATGTTCAGGGGTAAAGGGGTACAGGAGCTGTCTAGTAGATCATTTAATTTTTTTTTTGTTTTGTTTTTGTAACCTCGCAGATGGAGACTGAGGAAGGAGCTTGTTGATGGAGGATACCCAGAGGCGAGCAGGTCAGGCATGGAATCAGGAATTGAATTGAATTGAATTTATTTCATACATTCATGAGGAGTAAAAATCTTTACGTCATGTCTCCAACTAAATGTGCAACGTGCAATCATAGTAATTTATAATAGTTTATAATAATTAAAACAGCCAATGTAATATAGAGTACATTCAAGTCAGCGTCAGTTCATCAGTCTGATGGCCTGGTGGAAGAAGCTGTCCCAGAAAATGTTGGTCCTGGCTTTTATACTGCGGTACCGTTTCCCAGATGGTAGCAGCTTTAATAGAGTGACAGAGATGTGGTTTCCTGTGTCACGGGTATAGACAGTCGTCTCAAGTGAGGAGTTAATGTGGAGATGCAGCTTCCCTGGAGGTGGAGGAAAGAAGACACACCAACAGGTGGAACCAGCTGTGGGAAGACATGGTTTGTCAGGTCTGAGGACGAGCTGAATGTACCATAACTTTAAGATTGTATCAAAAAACCATTCAGAGGGTATTTAAAATGTCAGAAGCAGGGGAGATGTGATCACATGTGCAGAGGGCAGGGGTTGTGTCTACAGACCCTCAGTGAGATGGTTCAAGTTACAATGTGCAGGGATGAAAGCAGTGTTTGGTGCGGGATTTAATCACTGATTCTGACACAGTGAGAGGGTTAGTTTTGCTGTAAGGCAGCAACATTAATGGAAGAAGACACAGGAACTTCATCAATTGTCAGTTGTTTAGCAGAAGTGATCAATCTCTATGCTACCTTGACAGAAACAGATATTCCCAGTGGTGACAAAGGGGTTCAGTCAGGTTTATTTCAGGTTGGAGAGGGATGTGGAGTTTTGAAATCAATGCCTTGCGGTGCCACCATCGTTAATTTAGCATGTCCGGAGTGGTGGATCACACAGCACGGAAACAGGCCTTTGGCCGGCCATACCTGTTCTGACCATCCACTCACTGTCTACACTGGTCCCATTTATCAGCACTTGGTTCATAGCCGACTGTATCTCGGCAGTTTCAATGCTCATCCTCTTCGTAAATGTTGTGAAGGGACCTGCCTCCACCACCAGCTCGGGCAGTGAGTTCCAGATTTCAGCTACCCTCTGAGTGAGAAATCTCTTCCTCAGTTCCCTCTAAACCTCTTCATCCTCTGCTTAATTCCATGCCCTCTGATCGGTGACACCTCTGTCCCAGGATCATGGCCGATATGGGCATCAGTGAGGCCTTTGATACGGTTCAGCATGGTAAGTTGCTGTGAAAAGTCAGATCACACGGGATCCAGGGAGAGCTGGCTCACTGGATGCACAGTTGTCTTGATGGTAGGAAGCAGAGAGTGATGGTGGGAAGCTGTTTATTGGACTCGAGGCCCGGGCCTAGTGAGGTTCCCCAGGGTTACACCCCATTGCTCTCATTATTCATTGATATTTAATTATATTTGCATTTGCACAGTTGAATTCTATGCTAGTAACATTGATCCTGTTACTATTCTATAGATTTGCTAAGTGTTCCTGTAGGAAAAGCAATCTCAGGGTTGCATGTGGTGACATATACGTACTCTGATAATAACATTTACTTTGAACATCAACCATTGCTACTTGTCATCTAGATCAGTAATTTGCTTAAGAATGTACAGGGTACGGATAGCAGGTTTGCAGCAAGTTCAAACAATTGGTTTTTCTTAAAGATATTAAGTATAAACTCTCCGCTCTGTTTCTCTCTCCGCACTCGACCACCCACTCCCGTCTTCCTTCTCTGCCCCGTCCTCCCTCTCACCCTAACATTGGACATACATTCAGTGTGAAAGTGAATTATTTTCGGGGAATCTGAAGGGGAATTCTTCACTCAGAGGTTGGTGGGAGTGAGGAATGAGCTGCCACTGGAAGTGGAGGATGTGGGTTTGATTTAGACACAAAAGAGGTATTTGGGTGAGGACGTGGATGGGAGGTGTAGGGAGGCTCTGGTGCAGGTCGTTGGAAATGGGCAGTAACAACAAAAACAGGTCAGCATTGACTGGAAGGGCTGGAAGTTTCAGTGCTGCTTGGCTCTGTGATTCTAATAATATTGTGATTTGTAATTTCCACAGTAAGTACATTGCTACTAATGTCTGAACCCAGAAATTTACTCAAACAAGAACTGAAAGACTCTTGACTGGCTACAGAAAGCGTTTACAAGCTGTGATACTTGCCAAAGGAGGTGTTACTAAGCACTGACCATGCAGGGTGCCCAAACTTCTGCTTCTGGCCCTTATCGTATTTTGCTATTTTGAAACTGTAAAAGATGGAAATAAAATGTAATCTTGCTTAAAATATTAAAGAAATGTGTCATCTTTAACTTTATGCCTTTTGTAATCAGGTCATCTTTTACTCGCTTAGCTATTCACAGTAACAGAAATTTTGAACAGGGGTGCCTAAACTTTTGCATGTCACTGTGTATACCCTGTGCCTTCCGAATTGCTTCCAAAAATTCCAGCCATTGCTGCACTGTTTTCGTCCCTGCCCGTGTTCTTTTTAAATCAATTTTGACAATTTTTTCTCTCATGCCTCTCTAATTCTTTTTATTCCACATTTGACTTTAACTTCTCCTTCTCTAATGTCGGGGTGAATGTGATCACATTAAGATCACTTGCCCCTAAGGGTTCTTTGAACTTCAGTTACCTACCGTAATTAATTCCGTTTCATTACAACTCCCAATCCTGAATAGCTGATCCCCAACTGGGCTCAACCACGAGCTGCTCTAAAAAGCAACTTGTAGGCATTCTAGGAATTCCTCCTCTTCAGACCAACACCATCCTGATTTTCCTAATCACCTGCATGACAATCCCCTATGACTATTGTAACATTGCCCTTTGACACGCATTTTCAATCTCCCATTGTAATTTCAGGACCTCATACTTATTACTGTTTGAAGGTCTCTGTACAATTCCCATTAGGGATTTTTTTTTACATTTGCTGTTCCTTAATTCTACAACTTCCAACCCTTTGCCACCTCTTTCTAATGATTTTATCTAATATTTTACCAACAGAGCCACACAACCCCACTACCAGCTTGTTTTTGTCTTATTCCTTCAATAAATATATAAGTATCTGAGAAACAAGAGGACCTGCAGATGCTAGAAATCTAGAGAACTACACACAAAGTGCTGGAGGAGCTCAGCATGTCATTATGTCATGGGAATTAACATTTCGGGCCAAGACCCTTCACCGGGACTCTTGATACCCACATATCTGGAATATCAGCAAGCAAAGAAATAGAAAGTGGTGCGAAATAGGGAAAACCTTTGAAAAAATTTAGTTCACGGCTTAAAAAATTCTGTCAAACAGAGCTCACTAGTTAACAAATACAACAAGGGCAATAAACACTTTCTTCAATACCGGCATTGACTTATTAATAAGAAAAATATATTGGTCCCATTTCAATCAGTAAAATTTACAATGGTAAATAAGAATTTTAGAAAGCTTTAGAAAAGAGTATTTACACTGAAACCCACTTAGATTAACACTACCTTGGGACAGAAGGAGGAAGAGAAATAACACATGAAAAAAGATAAAACTTCTATATTTTCAAGAAAAATGAACTGGATTCAGCACTCCATGTGTGTATATACAGTTGTGATATGGAATACAGATCAGATAAATTAAATGAGAGGCCAACTCAGAAAAATAAATCATCACTCTGGAAGAAAACATTGAGAAGTGGAATGAGTATGGCATCGCAACAATCTGAGCAGATGAGATGTTGACAAGGAAGCATCGAGCACCTGACTGAGAGTTGGACTCCTCTTCCCAGAAACAGAGGGATTCCTTGCAGGAATACAGGACAAGCTGGTTAACAAAAGGGGAAAAAAATCAAAAATACATACAATATTGTTTGTATTTAAGGCAGTAAGTGCAGAAAAGGCCAAGATAAACCAGACACAATCCAACACATTCCAGGATCCAGCAGGAATTTAGCTCAATCTGATTACTTATAAAGATACAATATCACTCACCAAATTCTTGCTTTAAATACTGACTCATGATTGCCCTCCATCACTTCATACAGGCACCGTAAGTTCAAGCCTGATCCAGGTTTAGAGTCAAAATCCTATAAATTATATGACAATCAATACATTGTTACAGATAGGACAATCCATAATAACTATCCAGATATAATATTACAGGATAAACAAGCGGGAATAACACCCTCAATAGATGAAACCATTCCCAACACACAGATGTCACACGGGTATAGTTTGTGTCATCAGTCAAACCACCAAAAGATTTTCTCTGTCAATCTGCTTCCAAATGTTGCTACTCTGTCATTTGTTGCCACGCCCCGCTGCTGATTCCCTTCTCCTCATCATACGTTCTTACATCAACCATCATCCAGAGCCCCAAACTCTGCCCTGTGCAGACCCCCCTCGGGTTTCTGACCCTGCTCCATTGAACATCCATCTAATGGTTTCCCATTCTGCTTTCAGTCTTTAGAGGACAGTGGTGTTTTCGACAACCCTTTAGAAGCAGAGAAAATGACCCACAATGTGGAAATGAGTAAGGAGGGTAACTCCAAAATTAATTCTTCCTCAGCCCAGAGATTTCAGGGGTAAAGAACATCTCTGACAGAACTGCAGTCAGCTTAACTTCTTCAGTCTGCAGAGAATTCAAGGGAAACCTCTTCACCCACAGAGTGGTGACTGTTTGGAACCCATCACTACAGAGAGAGGAAGAGGTGAAGAACAGGGGAAGATTTAAAAGGACTGTCCTGGAACAGAATCACTAGCAGGGTCCAGCCGGCCTGAGTTGACTCTCTACTGTACAATAGGTGTGATGTAAATTCACCAAGGACAGGGTTTAAAATGGAACTGATTTATTTGTATCAGATGCAGAATATTAAACTCCTGTCCCATTAAAGGTGAATATGCAGCAGAAGAAACTCCTCCCATACCCAGTGACCAGTGTGCAGAACTGGGTGTGGTGAGCAGCAGCAATAATTGCAGAGTTCAGCACCAACAGTCACTTTCGAAATTGCATTCAGCAACGGTGATGGACAAATATCTAGCATGAAGTTTATCGAAACTTTCTCCCCAGTGTGAACCCGGTAGTGTGTCACAAGTGTAACACGCTGTAAGGTTTCACTGCCAATGTAATGGTTTCTCTGTAGTAGCAATGTTTAGGTTACGACTAGAGATAACAGGGTTTTGGAATGAGAGGCTTTCCAATGGCAGAAATTGTTTTTTTCCTTGTGAGTCTGGAAGAGAGATTATTGTGTTTTTTTGCTGGGGAGAGATGAGAAGACGTGAATGGAGAGAGTGGGCCCTTTTTCTTTTATTTTGTTTTCTTTACTAACCCTATAGTCAAAGAATAAATTATAAAGAGCAATCATTAAATCACATATTGTGTTATTTCAGGGGACACACCACACAGCATCCACCCAAATGAGATTTCTTATGTTTGGCCGGGCTGGGTGGCTATCACCCCCTTATATTAAGCTGCTAGCCGAAGCGAGGGTTACATCAGGTTAGATGACTGAGTGAGTCCCTTTCCACGTTCACAGCAGCTGATTCACCTCTCCCCATTGTGAACCAGGTAGTGTGTCATAAGGATAGATAAGTGAATGAATCCCTTCCCACATTCACAGCAGGTGAACGTCCTCTTCCCAGTGTGAACTCAATAATGCACAATTTGGTTGATTTGGCTGAGAGATACTTTTCCCAAAGTCTGACCAGTTGATCGGCCTCTACTCAGTGTGAATTCGCTGGTGTCTCTGCAGTTGAAATGACTGAGTGATTGCCTTCCCACAGTCTGAGCAGGTAAACGGCTTCTCCCCAGTGTGAATTCGCTGATGTACCTTCAGTTGGGATGAACAAGTGAATCCCTTCCCACAGTCTGAGCAGGTAAACGGCTTCTCCCCAGTGTGAATTCGCTGATGTAACTTCAGTTGGGATGAACAAATGAATCCCTTCCCACACTCTGAGCAGGTATACGGCTTCTGCCCAGTGTGAATTCGCTGATGTACCTTCAGTTGGGATGCACAAGTGAATCCCTTCCCACAGACTAAGCAGGTGAACGGCCTCTCTCCAGTGTGAATTCGCTGATGTACCTTCATTAGGGATGAGCAAGTGAATCCTTTCCCACAGTCTGAGCAGGTGAATGGCCACTCCCCAGTGTGAACTGACTTGTGTACCAGTAATTCGTGTGACTGAATGAATCCCTTCCACAGTCTGAGCAGGTGAACGGCCTCTCCCGAGTGTGAATTCGCTGATGTTCCTTCAGATGGGATGACCGAGTGAATCCCTTCCCACAGTCTGAACAGGTGAATGGCCTCTCTCCAGTGTGAACTCGCTGATGTACCTTCATTTGGGATAAGCAAGTGAATCCCTTCCCACAGTCTGAGCAGGTGAACGGATTCTCTCCAGTGTGAACTCGCTGATGTCCCTTCAGTTGGGATGAGCAATTGAAACCCTTCCCACAGTCTGAGCAGGTGAATGGCCTCTCCCCAGTGTGAACTCGCTGGTGTCTCAGTAGGTGAGATGCCTGACTGAATCCCTTTGCACATTCCGAGCAGATGAACGGCCTCTCGCCAGTGTGAACTCGCCGGTGTGTCTGTAGTTGACATGATCGACTGAATCCCTTCCCACATTCTGTGCAGGTGAACGGCCTCTCCCTGGTGTGAACTCGCTGGTGTCTCTGTAGTTGAGATGACGCAGTGAATCCCTTCCCACAGTCTGTGCAGATGAACGGCCTCTCCTGAGTGTGAACCAACTTGTGTCCCAGGAGATCGATTGACCGAGTGAATCTCTTCCCACAGTCTGAGCAGGTGAATGGCCTCTCTCCGGTGTGAATTCTCTGATGTAGCTTCAGCTGATATGACCGAGTGAATCTCTTCCCACAGTCGGAGCAGCTGAACGGCCGCTCCCCAGTGTGAACGCGCTGATGTACCTTCAGTTCCGATGAGCAAGTGAATCTCTTAGCACAGTCTAAGCAGGTGTATGGCTTCTCACCAGTGTGAACTCGCTGATGTACCTTCAGGTTAGATGATGAAATGAATCCTTTCCCACAGAATGAGCAGAGGAACGGCCTCTCCCCAGTGTGAACTAACTTATGTCCCAGTAGGTCAGATGACCGAGTGAATCCTTCCCCACAAATTCAGCAGATGACCAGCCTCTGCCCAGTGTGAACTGACTGGTATGTCCACAGGTGAGAAGACCGACTGAATCCCTTCTCACTCACAAGTGAATGGCCTTGTCCCAGTGTCAACTTGGTGATGTCTCTTCAGTTGAAATGACTGACAGAATGCATTCCCACTGTCTAAGCAGATGAATGGGTTTTCCCCCTTGTTTAAAATGACAGGCGTGCCAGTCGGTCAGATGATAGAGTGAAACCCTCCCCACAGTCTGAGCAGGAAGGATGATCAAGGAAATCCTTTGTTCCACTTCTTAAATATCTGGATAGAGACAGCAAAACTGGTGTGTGGTGTTCGAGATTCCCATAGATTAATTCTTTGTCATTTTTAACCTGTAAAAAGATTTACAAAATCCATCAAAGGGTGTAGGACAACATTTCAGATGAGATTACTTGAGTTGTCAAGGTATGATCTGGCAACACACTCTTACAGTGAAGTTCAATCAAAGTTGGAGAGAGAAATCATCTTCTAACTGGGCACAGTGCTGGTATCTGGAATGACCGCTTTACAATTCAACCGCCAGGAGTAAGATAGGTTAAAGTGCCGGGGTTAGGATTCAATGTATTTAAGTAAACTACTTAAGAACATTTTTAAAGCTATTATTAATGCTTTTTGAGAGGGTGATTTTAGATGCATATCATATTTTTACTGAGTTAAGTATTGTATGTAATTAGTTTTGCTACAATAAGTGTATGGGACATTGGAAAAAATGTTGAATTTCCCCATGGGGATGAATAAAGTATCTATCTATCTATCTATCTATCTATCTATCTATCTATCTATCTATCTATCTATCTATCTATCTATCTATCTATCTATCTATCTAACTAAACTCTCGGATGTCCTTCCTGTGTCTATAAGAATGGGGCATTTCTGCCATCTCCAATCTGTGACCTGGCTCAGTTTGACTCTCTCCATTGATATTATTCCCTGTTCCCACTGAGATGCATGTGTGCCTGGCCCCACAGCAACTGAAATATTCTCACACAAAAAGCCAGCAGTGCATTCCATGCACCCACCACTCTCTGTGTAAAAAAAAACTTACCCTGACATCCCCTCAGCATCTATTTCCAAGCATCTTAAAACTCTGCTCCCTCGTGTTAGCCATTTCAGCTCTGGGAAAATACCCTCTGGCTATGCACACGATCAATGCCCCTCATCATCTTATACACCTAAAAAAGGGTCTTAACATAAACAAGGACATCACACATTATACGTGATTGAGTTCATCTGCACGCTCACACTACCTATGTAGCAGGCCTGGAACGGGTAATGAAGGATTTTCTCACCAAAGCTTTTGTACATTGTCCATATGTGGTTTGCTTGCTAAACTATGCTTTAAAAAGACAGATTTGCAAATATCACTCCACTTCTTCCCACTTGCAAATTCTCCAGCAACCTTTGCATCGCCACAATACACACAGGTAACAGCAGTTTCTATATTGGACATAAATATTTCCCCTGAACCCACCTGAGGAATTGAGAGACATATAAAAAAATCATTTTGAACCTATGTAACCTCTGGCTAAAAGAATAATTGGGCCTGAATAGGAATTTTGAACTGAAGTGAACTTCGTTATCAGCATTTAGCTAAGACAGGCTCATAACCAGTTCTCTGTGGCTTGCAGAGAGACACACTGAGAGCTGATAACATTATACATTGTACTGTCGCGGTGTGCTACACGCAGCGCTAAAATAACGACACGGAGTCGGTAAACTGCAGCCAAATAATAAGTTTATTTCAACTTCACAGTATTGCTTTAAAGCCTGTCTCCCCCACCGGATACCTCGAGAGGCACGTACTGAAACCTCCTCAGGCTTTCTTCCTTTGTGCCTGCACTCTGGCTAATTGTCAGCCGGTTCGAGTGTGCTAGTAATTGGGTCGCCACATAAACCCCCCCCCCCCAGAACCGGCGATACACCCCCCAATGTCCACAGTCTGGGCCGGACCCTGTTTGGGAGGCCGGCCTCTGCGCCGCGGTGCCGGAAACTCGACCGGTTGCGCCAAGTCCACATGGGCCGGTTTGAGTCGGTCCACCGTGAAAACCTCCACTCTCCCCCCAACGTCCAGCACGAAGGTGGACCTGTCGTTTCTGATCACCGTAAACGGCCCCTCGTAGGGCCGTTGCAGCAGTGGCCGATGCCCGCCCCGTCGTACAAACACAAGCTTACAGTTCTGCAGGTCTTTGGGTACGCAAGTCGGGTGTTGCCCATGCTGCGAAGTGGGTATGGGGGCCAGGGACCCGAGCCTCTTGCGTAGTCTGCCCAGGACTGCTACGGGTTCTTCCTCTCGCCCCCTTGGGGCTGGTATGAACTCCCAGGGAACGACCAGGGGTGCGCCGTACACCACCTCGGCCGACGAAGCGTGCAGATCGTCTTTGGGCGCCGTGCGGATGCTGAGTAGGACCCAGGGAAGCTCGTCCGCCCAGTTAGCTCCTGGCAGGCGGGCCATGAGAGCCGACTTCAGGTGACGGTGGAAACGCTCCACCAGTCCGTTCGACTGTGGGTGGTAGGCAGTGGTGTGGTGCAGCTGAGTCCCCAACAGGCTGGCCATCGCTGACCACAGGCTGGAGGTGAACTGGGCGCCTCTGTCGGAGGTAATGTGGGCCGGGACACCAAAGCGGGACACCCAGGTGGCGATCAGTGCCCGGGCGCAAGATTCAGAGGTGGTGTCGGGGAGTGGGACCGCCTCTGGCCATCTTGTGAACCGGTCCACGATAGTCAGGAGGTGCCGCGCTCCGCGCGACACTGGCAGGGGGCCCACGATATCCACATGAATGTGGTCGAAACGCCGGTGGGTGGGGTGGAACTGCTGCGGCAAGGCCTTGGTGTGTCGCTGCACCTTGGCCGTCTGGCAGTGCATGCACTTTCTGGCCCTTTCACGGACCTGCTTGCGGAGTCCGTGCCAAACAAACCTGCCGGAGACCATCCGAACCGTAGTGCGGATGGAGGGGTGCGCCAAGTTATGAACAGAGTCGAAAACACGTCGTCGCCAAGGTGGCGGGACGACGGGACGGGGCTGGCCGGTGGCGACGTCACAGAGTAGGGTCCTCTCACCTGGGCCTACGGGGAGGTCCTGGAGCTGCAAACCGGAGACTGCGGTCCTGTAACTCGGGATCTGCTCGTCTGCCTGCTGTGCCTCTGCCAGCGCCTCAAAGTCTACCCCTTGGGAAAGGGCGTGAATGTTAGGGCGAGAGAGCGCATCCGCCACGACATTGTCCTTACCCGAGACGTGCCGGACGTCCGTCGTGTATTCAGAGATGTAGGACAGTGGGCGCTACTGGCGGGACGATCTGGGATCGGACACCTTTGTGAATGTAAAGGTAAGCGGTTTGTGGTCCGTGAACGCGGTGAAGGGCCTACCTTCTAAGAAGTACCTGAAATGCCGGATTGCCAGGTATAGCGCCAACAGCTCCCGGTCGAAAGCACTATATTTGAGCTCGGGTGGCCGCAGGTGTTTGCTGAAAAACGCCAGGGGTTGCCAGCGGCCCGCGATGAGCTGCTCCAGTACCCCACCGACTGCCGTATTAGATGCGTCCACTCTGAGGGCGGTAGGGACGTCCATTCTGGGGTGCACTAGCATCGCGGCGTTCGCCAAGGCATCCTTCGTTTGAATGAAAGCGGCGGCGGACTCCTCGTCCCAGGTAATGTCCTTGCCCGGACCGGAGAGCAAGGCGAACAGGGGGCGCATGATCCGGGCAGCTGAAGGGAGGAAGCGGTGGTAGAAATCGACCATACCTACGAACTCCTGAAGGCCTTTGACCGTGGTGGGTCGGGGGAAATGGCGGACCGCATCTACCTTAGCGGGCAGAGGGGTTGCCCCGTCTGTGGTAATCCTGTGGCCCAGGAAGTCAATGGTGTCGAACCCGAACTGGCATTTGGCCAGATTGATCGTTAGACCGTAGTCACTCAGCCGGGCATAGAGTTGTCGGAGGCGGGACAGATGCTCCTGACGACTGCTGCTGGCTTTGAGGATGTCGTCCAAATAGATGAATGCGAAGTCCAGGTCGCGTCCCACCGCGTCCATCAACCGCTGGAATGTCTGTGCGGCATTCTTCAGGCCGAATGGCATGCGGAGGAACTCGAAAAGGCCGAACGGGGTGATGAGAGCCGTTTTGGGGACGTCGTCCGGATGCATCGGGATTTGATGGTATCCGCGGATGAGGTCTACCTTGGAGAAGATCCGTGCGCCATGCAGGTTTGCTGCAAAGTCCTGAATGTGCGGCACAGGGTAGCGGTCCGGTCTTGTAGCCTCGTTCAGCCTGCGGTAGTCGCCGCACGGTCTCCAGCCCCCTGTCGCTTTGGGCACCATGTGCAGGGGGGAGGCCCATGGGCTGTCGGACCGCCGGATGATCCCCAATTCCTCCATCCTCTTGAACTCCTCCTTCGCCAGTCGGAGCTTGTCCGGGGGAAGCCACCGAGCACGGGCATGGAGGGGTGGTCCCTGGGTCGGGTTGTGGTGCTGTACGCCGTGTCGGGGCATGGCTGCCGCGAACTGCGGTGCCAGAACAGATGGGAAATCCGCCAGGACCCTGGTGAAGTGTGATGGAGCCGAGGTGACGGGCTGTCAGCTGGGCTGCACCCAGGGAGAACGTCTGAAAGGTCTCGGCGTGAACCAGTCTCTTCCGTGGCAGGTCGACCAGTAGGCTGTGAGCCGGCAAGAAATCCACACCCAGAAGCGGTTGGGCTACGGCGGCCAGTGTGAAGTCCCACGTGAACTGGCTGGAGCCGAACTGTAGCTGCACCTGACGGGTGCCATAGGTCCTTATTGTGCTGTCGTTCGCGGTCCTCGGGGGTGGGGGGGCGAGGACCCGGCTCCCTATTGTGGGTGTCGTAACTCGTCGGAGGTAAGACGCTGATCTCGGCACCGGTGTCGACCAAAAACCGGCGTAACGACCTGCTGTCCCACACATACAGGAGGCTATCCCGATGGCCAGCCGCCGTAGCCTTCAGCGACGGCTGGCCCTGGCGTTTCCCGGGAACTGACAGGGCGGGCGACAACAGCGGGCTTCTGCGCCCCACCGCTGGTGGTAGGAACACCATTGCTCGTTGGGCTCCACACCCTGCCCTCTGGGTTTAGCGGGCTCTGCGGCCGGGCCTGGACTGGTTTGCTGCTGGGAGCGTGGCCGGGTGATCTGTGTGACGGACGCCCCACTCACCTTCTTGGCGTTCCACAGCAAGTCCGCCCGGGCTGCCACCTTCCGGGGGTCGCTGAAATCCGCGTCGGACAGCAGCAGGCGTATGTCCTCGGGCGGCTGCTCCAGGAAAGCCTGCTCAAACATGAGGCAGGGTATGTGTCCGCCGGCCAGAGACAACATCTCATTCATTAAAGCTGATGGAGGCCTGTCTCCCAAGCCATCCAGGTGCAGTAAACGGGCAGCTCGCACGCGGCGGGAGAGCCCGATAGTCCTTATGAGCAGGGCTTTGAATGCCGTGTACTTGCCGTCCGCCGGGGGAGACTGTACGAACTCCGCGACCTGGGCCGCTGTGTCCTGGTCGAGGGAGCTCACCACGTAGTAGTAACGGGTGTCCTCTGAGGTTATCTGCCGAACGTGGAATTGGGCTTCTGCTTGCTGGAACCATAGGTGAGGTTGTAGCGTCCAGAAGCTTGGCAGTTTCAAGGAAACCGCATGAACAGATGCTGCGTCGTTCATCTCCGGTCCAAAAACGTTTGGACCGTCGGGCTCACCAATTGTAGCGGTGTGCTACACGCAGCGCTAAAATAACGACACGGAGTCGGTAAACTGCAGTCAAAGTTAAAGTTTATTCGAACTTCACAGCCTTGCTTTAAAGCCTCCCTCCATCCGCCCTCCCCCGCGCGGATGCCTCGAGAGGCACGTACTGACACCCCCTCAGGCTTTCTCCCTTTGTTGCGGATCTAGCCTTTGTGCCTGCACGCTGGCTGATTGTGAGCCGGTTCGAGTGTGCTAGTAATTGGGTCGCCACAATATAATCATATATATCGCAAATCTCCACAAAGTATTTATCTGAGGTGCACACTTATAGAAAAGAGTGGAGAGGAAAAACAACAAAAAGGGAAGAACTATGTACAAGTAGTGTGGTGAACTAGATATACCTGTCTGACTGCTCCTGTGGCTCCTCCCAAGACCCTGCTGACTACCCCTGTGGCTCCTCCCACAGACCCCTGTATAAAGGCGACTGTGGCCTGCTGCTCTCCCTCATTTTCCCCAGGATGTAGTGTTGTCCTTCAGTCAATAAAAGCCGATATCTCACTTCCTAAGTCTCGGCGTGAGTTATTGATGGTGCATCAATTTTATTGACTGAAAGTTACAACATGGAAACCGCTTTACGCCCAGAACGCCTAGACTTGGACCCCCGAGACCCGGGAGCAGCTCTTGCCTTTGAACACTGGCTGGTGTGCTTCCAATCGTACTTAGAGGAGGTTCGTGCCACCGATTCGGCTGTTCGGCACAAACTTCTCTTCTCGAGGGTCGCCCCAAAAGTTTATTCGTTCATCAGGGACATATCCACCTACGAGGAGGCGCTTGCCGCCCTCCGAAGACAGTACCTGCGGCCAGTAAATCCAGTTTATGCACGGCACCGCTTGGCCACGCGAAAACAGCGGCCTACGGAGTCGACTGCTGAATTTCTTCGCGAGTTACTGGTACTCGCGCGGGACTGTGACTGCAAAGCGCTCTCAGCGGAACAGCATAAGGAACTCTTGGTCCGAGACGCTTTTGTGACTGGGGTTCGGTCAGTGTGTATCCGCCAGCGGCTGCTGGAAAAAGCTGATCTTACCTTACGCTCTGCGATAGAGACGGCCAGTTCGATAGAGGCTGCGCAACTGTACGCCGAAGAAGTCCAACCGAGCCATTCCCCGGTTCCGAGCGAATTCGCCAACGCCGCAGCCAGTCGCGGTATCTCAAACCCCACGAATTCGCCAGGTATGAGACTCTGTTACTTTTGTGGGCTTCGGAAACATGCACGAGAACTCTGTCCGGCACGCGAAGCGACTTGTTCCCGCTGTGGGAAGAAGGGCCATTTCGCCAAGGTCTGTAAATCTAAACCGCGCCCGGGGTCGAGCAGCGCCGCGTCTGAGACCTGGGGGCCGCCATTTTGCATGACCGGATGTGGACAACCATCTTTGCCGGCGTCACCTGGCCCCGCCCCTACCTACCCGTGTGCGACCTGGGAGCCGCCCTCTTGCATGCCCGGATGTGAGCGGCCATCTTTGCCGGCGTCACCAGGCCCCGCCCCCGCCTCGCCATCTTGCATGCCCGGATGTGAGCGGCCATCTTTGCCGGCGTCACCAGGCCCCGCCCTCGACACGCCCAGTTCAACGCTGGCTTCCGTGACCCTCGATCAAAGCGCTCCGCACCAGCTCGCAAGGTCGATGATGGACATCCTGGTGGAGGGGCACAGGACTCGCTGCCTGTTTGACACAGGCAGCACTGAGAGTTTTATTGACCCGGCCACAGTGAAACGCTGCGGACTCGTGACACGGCCGGTCCGTCAGAAGATCACCTTGGCTTCAGGGTCGCATTCCACAGACATCCGGGTGGGTTGTGTAGCGACATTGGTGGTGCAGGGCACAGAATATCGGAACTTTGCGTTCCTGGTCATGCCTCGACTGTGCGCACCTGTGCTATTGGGGCTGGACTTCCAGAGCCACCTCGAAAGTGTGACTATGGCATATGACGGGCCCCACCCACCACTCACTGTCAGGAATCCTCAGTTTGGTGGGACTTCGCCATATACTCCGTTACCACACGCACATACACCCCGAACCCCACATCCCGCCCAGCACCATGCCGATAGCTGTGCTGCTGACACTATTTGCAACCTCTCCACCCTCAAGATCCCTCCCCCATCGCTGTTCACCAACCTGACCCCCGACTGTAAACCTGTGGCAACTAAAAGTAGGAGGTACAGTGCGGGGGACAGGGCCTTTATTCATTCAGAGGTGCAGCGGCTGCTCAGGGAGGGGATCATTGAGCCGAGCACAAGCCCATGGCGGTCCCAGGTGGTCGTTGTTCGGACTGGGCAGAAAAATAGGATGGTTGTGGACTACAGCCAGACCATCAATAGATTCACGCAGCTTGACGCGTACCCCCTACCCCGCATCGCGGATATGGTCAACCAGATAGCTCAGTACAAGGTGTACTGGACAATTGATCTGAAATCCGCTTATCACCAGCTCCCCATCCGCCCAGAGGACCGCCCCTACACCGCCTTCGAGGCGGGTGGCAGGTTCTATCACTTTCTGCGCGTCCCATTTGGTGTCACAAATGGGGTCTCAGTCTTCCAGAGGGAGATGGACCGGATGGTGGACCAGTACAAACTGACGGCCACATTTCCCTATCTAGATAACATCACCATCTGTGGTCGGACCATGACGCCAACCTCCAACGTTTTTTCCAGGTGGCCGATGCTTTGAACCTCACTTATAACAAGGACAAGTGTGTGTTCAGAACCACACGACTCGCTATCCTTGGGTATGTCGTGGAGAACGGGGTCATTGGCCTTGACCCCGACCGTATGCGCCCCCTGTTAGAACTCCCTCTTCCCACTACTCTCAATGCCCTCCGGCGGTGCCTGGGTTTTTTTTCCTATTACGCCCAATGGGTCCCCCATTACGCAGACAAGGCCCGCCCCCTGGTCAAGTCTACCACCTTTCCCCTCTCTGCCGAGGCCCGCGCGGCCTTCAGCTGCATTAAAGGGGACATTGCCAAAGCAACGATGCATGCGGTAGACGAGACCATTCCCTTCCAAGTAGAGAGTGACGCCTCTGACGTCGCGCTGGCTGCTACCCTCAATCAGGAAGGCAGGCCAGTGGCGTTTTTTTCTCGTACCCTTCAAGGCTCTGAACTTCGGCACTCCACGGTGGAGAAAGAAGCCCAAGCCATAGTGGAAGCTATTCGGCACTGGAGGCACTATCTCGCCGGCAGAAGGTTCACCTTGCTGACCGACCAGCGCTCGGTTGCGTTCATGTTCAGCAGCCAAAAGCGGGGCAAAATCAAAAATGATAAAATTTTGCGATGGAGAATAGAACTCTCCACCTATACTTACGATATCCTGTACCGGCCTGGCAGGCTCAATGAACCGTCTGATGCCCTATCCCGGGGACCGTGTGCTAGTGCCCAGCTCGACCAGCTGTATGCCCTTCATGCCCAACTTTGCCACCCGGGGGTCACCCGGTTTTATCACTTCATTAAAGCCCGGAACCTGCCGTACTCCCTGGAGGACATCAGGACGATGACCAGGGACTGCCAGATCTGCGCTGAGTGCAAACCGCACTTCTACCGTCCTGACACTGCGCAGCTTGTCAAGGCCACCCGCCCTTTTGAGCGACTGAGTATTGACTTTAAGGGCCCCCTTCCCTCCACCGACCGCAATGTCTACTTTCTCAGTATTATTGACGAGTACTCGCGATTCCCCTTTGCCGTTCCCTGCCCCGACACTACTACCACGTCGGTCATAAAAGTCCTGCGCCAGCTCTTCACACTGTTCGGATATCCCTGCTATGTCCACAGTGATAGAGGGTCCTCCTTTATGAGTGACGAGTTGCGCCGGTTCCTGCTTGCTAGGGGCATAGCTACTAGTCGCACCACGAGTTATAATCCCCGGGGGAATGGCCAGGTGGAGAGGGAGAATGCCACAGTGTGGAAGGCCATACTTTTAGCCCTTAAGTCACAAGGGTTGCCGGTCTCCCGATGGCAGGACGTCCTCCCTGAGGCACTCCACTCTATCCGCTCCCTGTTGTGTACGTCCACTAATGCCACCCCTCACGAACGCTTATTCTCTTTTCCCAGGAAGTCTGTCACTGGGACCACCCTGCCAGTTTGGCTGACGTCCCCGGGGCCAGTGCTGCTGCGTAAACATGCGAGGAGTAATAAGTACTCACCACTGGTCGAGAAGGTTCACCTCCTGCATGCTAATCCCCAGTATGCCTACGTGGTCTTGCCTGATGGGCGGGAGGACACGGTCTCTGTCCGCGACCTGGCGCCCGCCGGAGCAGCAGACCACTACCCCGAGCACTCCACGGTAACTTTGCACCCTGTACCCGAAGTGACTCCGCGCGCACCGTGCCCCACACAGACTCCGTATGCGTCTGTTCCAGGGCCCTCGCTCACACGCGAGGGATCCCTGACACCTCCTGTTGGGACAGAATTGACCCACTCTCCGCCTTCGGAGCACACACCACCTCCGGCACCTGTGCCGTCATCACCTCCGGCTCCTGTGCAATTGCAGCCGGAGCTACGTAGATCGCAGCGAACGATTCGACCACCTGATCGACTTAACCTGTAAATATGCTTGGGAATTTTTTTAAACAAAGGGGGGGTGAATGTGGTGAACTAGATATACCTGTCTGACTGCTCCTGTGGCTCCTCCCAAGACCCTGCTGACTACCCCTGTGGCTCCTCCCACAGACCCCTGTATAAAGGCGACTGTGGCCTGCTGCTCTCCCTCATTTTCCCCAGGATGTAGTGTTGTTCTTCAGTCAATAAAAGCCGATATCTCACTTCCTAAGTCTCGGCGTGAGTTATTGATTCCCACAGTCTGAGCAGGTGAACGGCTTCTCCCCAGTGTGAACTCGCTGATGATTCTGTAGGTTGGATAAGTGAGTGAATCCCTTCCCACAGACTGAGCAGGTGAATGGCTTCTCCCCAGTGTGAACTCGCTGATGATTCTGTAGGTTGGATAACTCAGTGAATCTCTTCCCACATTCTGAGCAGGTGAAAGGCCTCTCCCCAGTGTGAACTCGCTGATGTCTCTGCAGGTGGGATGACTGAGTGAATCCTTTCCCACATTCTGAGCAGGTGAACGGCTTCTCCCCAGTGTGAACTCGCTGATGTACCAGTAGGCAGGATGAATCTGTGAATCCCTTCCCACATTCTGAGCAGGTGAACGGCTTCTCCCCAGTGTGAACTCGCTGATGTCTATGCAGGTAAGATGACTGACTGAATCCCTTCCCACAGTCTGAGCAGGTGTACGGCCGCTCCCTGCTGTGAACTCGCTGGTGAGCCATTACGTCAGATGACTGAGTGAATCTTTTCCCAGAAATTCAGCAGATGACCAGCCTCTGCCTGGTGTGTCCACAGGTGGGAAAACTGACTGAATCCTTTCTCACACACAGAACAGGTGAATGGCCTTGCCCAGTGTGAACTTGCTAATGTACCTTCAGTTGAGATGACCGAGTGAATCCATTCCCACTGTCTGAGGAGGTGAACGGCCTTTCTCTTGTGTAAAATGATGGGTGTGCCAGTTGGTCAGTTGACCGAGTGAATCCATTCCACGGTCTGAGCAGGAAGGATGATCGAGTGAATCCCTTGCTCCACTTCTTAAACATCCAGACAGAGACAGCAAAACTGGCGTGTCATGTTTGAGATTCACAGCGACAAATTCCTTCTCGTTTTTAACCTGTAAAAAGATTTGCAAAATCCATCAATGGGTTTAGGACAATATTTCAGTTGAAATTACTTGAGTTGCCAAGGTTTGATCTGTATCACACTGTTACAGTGAGGTTCAACCCAAGCTGAACAGAGAAATCATCTCCTGACTGGGCAGAGTGCTGGTATCTGGAATGACCATCAATTCCCTGATGCTCTTCCTGTCTCTATAAGAATGGGGCATTTCTGCCATCACCAATTTGTACCCTCGCTCAGTTTGACTCTCTCCATTGGTATTATTCCCTCGTGCAACTGGGATTTTCTTTTATGTATTATCAACTTAAAGTGCCACAGTTTTAACACCATATGAAAAATTCCTGCTGAGATGTCCGCACGTCTGATAAAAGGATTTAGAGTGAATTTTTGTATTATTTCAGGTTCTTGTCACAGTCATAAAAAATTACAACACAGAAACAGGCCCTTTGGGCCATCTAGTTTATGTCGAACTATTTAAATTGCCCAATCCCATACCCTTACCATCCAGGTATCTACACAAACCTCTTAAATGTTGAGATCGAGCTCGCATGTACCACTTATGCTGGCTGCTCATTCCACACCCGGATGACTGACTGTGTGAAGAAGTTTCCCCTCATGTTCCACTTAACATTTCACCTTTCACCCTTAACCCATGGCCTCTGGTTGTAGTCCCAGCCAATCTCAGTGGAGAAAGCCAGCTTGCATTTACACTATCTATGCCCCTCTATCACAATCAAATCTCCCCTCAATCTTCTACATTCCAATGAATAAAGCCCTGACCTGTTCAATCTTTCCTTATAACCCAAGTCCTCCGGATCTGGCAACTTTATTGAGAATTTTCTCTGAACTCTCTGAACCTTTTACATCTTTCCTGTAGGCAGGTGACCAAAACTGCACACAATACTCTAAATTAGGCCTCACCAATGTCTTCTACAAGTGAACATAAAATCCATCTATATTTGTCAGTACTTTGGTTCATGAAGGCCATTGGGCTGAAATCTTTTTTTCCGTCTCTATCTAACTGTGATACCAATTTCAGTGAATTAAGGACCTGTACTCCCAGGACCCTTTCTTCTACAACACTCCTCCGTGCCCGACCACTCACTGTGAAAGACCTCCCTTGGTAGGTCAGACCAAAGTGCAACACCTCACACGTGTCTCCATTAAATTCCATCTTCCATTTCTCAAACCATTTTCCCAGCTGGTGCAGATCGCACTGCAAGCCATGATAATCTTCCTCACTGTCCACTACACCACCAATCTTGGTGTCATCCACAAATCTGATGATCCAGTTAACCACATTATTATCCAGATTACTGATATAGATGACAAACAACAACAGATCCAGCACTGATCCCTGCGGCAACCACTAGTCACAGGCCTCTAGTCAGAGAGGCAACCATCTGCTACCACACTCTGGCTTCTCCCAAAGACAGTGTCTCATCCAATTTACTATCTCATCTTGAATGCTGAGTGACTGAAACTTCTTGACCAAACTCCCATATGAGACTTTGTCAAGTGCCTTGCTAAAGTCCATGTAGACATCTGCTGCTTGGCCTTCATACACTTCCCTGATAACTTCCTCAAGAGACTCTATAAGATTGGTTAGACATGACCTACCATGCACAAAGCCATGGTGTCTCTCCTTAATCAGTCCACATCGATCCAAATACTTATATATTGGGTTCCTGCACATAACATTCCAAGAACTTTCCCACTACTGATGTCAAGCTCACCAATGTACAATTTCTCAGTTTAGTTTCAGAGCCTTTCTTGAACAGCAGAAAAACATCGGCTGTCCTCCAATCCTCCAGTACCTCACCTGTCACTTACGATTATTTAAATATCTGTGCTTGTGCCCTGACAATTTCTGCACTTGTCCTCCGCAGGATCCTGGGGAACAACTTGTCAGGCCCTGGGGATTTATCCACACTAATCTGCCTTAAGACAGCAAACACCTCCACCTCTGTAATCTGTACAGGGTCCATGAAGTTGATGCGGCTCTGCCTCACTTCTGTAGACTCTGTGTTCAGCTCTTGAGTAAATACAGATGCAAAAAAAATCTCCCCAAGTCTATGTTATCCCTTCTTATGGATTACCATTCTGATCTTCCAGAGAATTAATTTTTTCCCTTACAATCGTTTTGCTCTTAACATATCTGCAGAATCCCTGAGGATTCTCCTTCACCTTGTCTGCTGGGGCAACCTCATGCCTTCTTTTATTTCTTTCATAAGTGTTCACTTGAATTTCCTGTATTTCATAAGGACCCCATTTGTTCCTATCTGCCTGTACCTGGTATGAACCTCCTTTTTATTGATCTGGGAGAGGAAAGCCAAAGGGGTGATGCTTTGAGGTGCATGCTGGGAGGTGGGGGTAGGGAGGGTTAAACTAAAGTTGCAGGGGGAATGGGAGCCTGAATGGTAGTGGAGAGGTTGTGGAGACAGATGTTGTTCAGGCCTCAGACAAAGTCAGGAATGAAAACGTTGAGCATGGTGCAGTGAATATGCTGAGCCCTATATATTTCAATACAAGGAGCAGCGTAGGAAAGGTGGATGTGTTCAGGGCATGGATCAACACCTGGAATCAACACTAGCATCTGACAACTGTGGATTGGGACAGGCTGCTTTATGGCAAAGGTGTGCTTGGTAAATGGGAGGCCTTCAAACCAAAATTTTGAAAGTACAAAGTGGGTATGCGCTTGTCAGAATAAAAGGTAAAGATAGAAACTGTAGGGAAACTTGGATTGCAAGAGATATTGAGACCCTGGTAAAGCACAAAATGGAATTGCATAACAGGGATAGGCAGTCAGTTTCTTATGGAGTATAAGAAATGCAAGAAAACACATAAGAAATAAATCAGGATGGCTAAAAGAAGGCATGAGGTTGCTGTCACAGAAAAGGTGAAGGATAATCCTCAGGGATTCTAGTGATAGATTAAGAGCAAAAGGATTGCAAGACACAAAGTTGGTCCTCTGGAAGAACAGAATGGCAATCCACGTGTGGAACCAAAGCAGATGGGGGAGATCTTAAATATTTTTCCATTCTCTATTTACTCAGGATATGGACAAAGATTCTATGGGAGTGTGGAAAAGCGGCATTAAAATCATGGACCCTGTACAGTTTAAAGAAGAGAAGTTACTTCACTGTTCAAAATGGAACGTAGAAATCTACAGCATATTCCAGGCCATTCTGACTAAAATGTTGTGCCAATCATGTGACCTACGCTAGTAACTGCCCAGAATTTCCCCAGCACACACCCTCTATTTTTCTAATCTACATGTACCTATCTAAGAGGCTTTTGAAAGACCCTGTTGTATCTGCCTCAACAACCACAGCTGGCAGCACATTCCACGCACCCACCACTCTCTGTGTAAAAAACTTACCTCTGACATCCCCTCAGTATCTATTTCCAAGCACCTTAAAACTATGCCCCCTCATGTTAACCATTTCAACCCTGGGAAAAAACTGCTGGCCACCCACACGCTCAATACCCCTCATCATTTGACTCCTCTGCCAGGTAATTACCCCCAACAGCTTCTAAAGTGGTCCACCTGTTGTTATGGGGGATGGCCACTAGAGTACTCTGTGATGCCTATTTAACCTCATTTTCCTTCCTGACTCTCACCCAGTTTCCTTTGTCCTGCCCCTTGGGTGTAACTCACCTCTCTTCATGTCATATCTATCACGCCCTCCAACTGCTGGATGATCTGGAATTCACCCATTTCAAGTTGCAGCTCATTGAAGTGCAGGGTTACAAGCTGCAGCTGGATGCACATCTTGTAGGTGAGGGCATCAGGGACACGGGAGGTCTCCCCTCCTTCCCTCCAATACTTCTCTAATTTGTAAAAATCTCCCCTCTAATTTGTAATAACTACTGTGCAGATAAATCTTGTACTGTGCATTTTTTACCCAGTGACAAGATGTGCACAGTGAATTTTATATAGAGAGGCATTCATTCTAACAGCTGGCAAATCACTGTCAATAGGAACTTTGATCTCCTCTGGGTTCGATCCAGTTCATCTGCACTCTCACACAACCTATGTAGCAGGCCTGGAACGGGTAACAGAGGATTTTCTCACCAAAGCTTTTGCACATTGTCCATATGTGGTTTGCTTGCTAAATTACACTTTAAAAAGTCAGATTTCCAAATATCACGCCACTTCTTCCCACTTGCAAATTCTCCAGTAACTTTTGCATCACCAAAATGCAAACAGGCATCCCCAGTTTCTGTACTCTACATAAATATTCCCCCTGAACCCTCCCCCAATGACTGATGGTGGTGAACTCAGTGATGGTAATGCCAATGAATATGAAGACAAGGGCAGTGTCTGTCTCATTTGAGTCTGGCACATTTGTGATGTTAAAGCTGCTTGTTGCCCAGGGCAAAGGTGCTTGATATTATTACGGACCGAGAGAGAATAGGACAAAACATGTTCTCACTGGTAGAAAAGTCCAGAGCAAGAGGAGGTAGAACAAGCAACACACACAAAATGCTGGAGGAACTCAGCAGGCCAGGCAGCATCTATGGAAAAGAGTACTAATGCTGAGTTCCTCCGGCATTTTGTGTGTTGCTTGGATTTCCAGCCGCTGCAGATTTTCTCTTGCTGCGGTTGGAGGCAGAACAAAGGTGATTTCCTCAACAGCTGATAGAAAGATTGTGTTCTCTTTTTCCGAGTTCATTATCCTTGCATTCAGATTGCTGGAGCTCAGCTCTGTCTGTGAGATCTATCTGCTCCCATTCCGATTAGCCGGAAGCTCCCCGGGGCCAGTATACGGATCTTGGGGCTGAGAGATAGGATAAAGACCTGGCCTGTGCCGAGTTTGCGGGCCACAGTCTCCGGTTCTCACAGCAATTGTCACTCAATTCGAGTCGAAAAAGCCCTTACCTTTCCGCTCCTCCCGACATTTTGTATACTGCGCGCATGCGTAATTATCAGAGCCGGCAGCAATCCTGACGCCTGCGCATTTGATCGGTGCTTCAAACGACAGCGAAATTTTAACCGCGGGGCTTTATGGGTAATCATGGTGCCATTAAAAATTTCTTGCAAGCATCGGTTCCATGTCCATATCTCAGTTTTTTTGTGTGTGTAGAAAACTCAGCAGCTTTCTTAACGCAGAAAGCGGCTCCCATAAACGATACACTCATTATCAACATGCATTTCGTGTATCTAATGCCAAAGTACAATCCTCTTACAAATGCAGATGTGAAACAAAAGAGATTCTGCCGTTGCTGGAAATACAGAGACACGCACACACACATACACACACACACACAATACTGGAGGAACTCTGCAGTTCAGGCAGCAACTAAGCAGAGGAGTACACAGTCTAGACATGCTGAAGGGGCTCGGATTAAATGCTGCCCATTTATTCCTCTCCACATTTGCTGCCTGATCTGCTGATTACCTGCAATGTTTTGTAGAAATTAACCATTTTGTTTTTCAATTAACCAGTTTCCAAATGTTTCTCATCTTTCATTCATAGCCACATCCTGCTGGTCTGGTTCCTCTTCCTCCTCCTGCTCGTAACCTCCAGACCCCATCTCTTTCCAGAGCCCCAAAGCCCTGATTGGTGCTGGCAACTCTTTGGTTTCTGACTCTGCTCCACTGAAGATTCACTCACTAGTCTGCTGTCAAGCTTAAGAGGTGCATTGCAGGAACCCAGCTGTCTGAGGTACAGTTCTTTGAAATTGGTGAAATTGACACAAAATTTGAAAAAAGCAGGGAAAAAGGACTTTAACCACCTTAGTCCAGAGCTCTGGGGAAGGTCAAATACTCACTGAGCTCATCGTGTTAATTAGCCTGGGGGAAATCATGCAGGGAATTCATGCAGGTGTACAAGATGATGAGAGGCATTGATCGTGTGAAAAGTCAGAGGCTTTTTTCCCCCAGGGCTGAGATGGCTAACATGTGGGGGGCATAGTTAAGGTGCTTGGAAGTAGTTCAAGGGAGATGTCAGAGATATATTTTTTTATACAGAGAGTGGTGGGTGTGTGGACTGCACTGCCAGCGACGGTGGTACAGACGGGTACAATTGAGCCTCTCAAGAGAACCTTAGATAGGTACACGGAGCTTAGGAAAATAGAGGGTTCTGTCGTAGGATAATTCTAGGCATTTTCTAGAGTTGGTTGCTGTGGGCCGAAGGACCTGTAATTTGCTGCAGGTTTCTCTGATTCTGGGAATTCAAGGGAAATCTCTTCTCCCACGGAGTGGTGACAAGTTGCAACAGGGAGAGTGAGAGATAACTTTTAAAATACTGATATGGAACAGAAACCTGGGCAGAGAGCAGATGGACCGAGTGGCCTCTCTAGTGTACATTGTGAGTTTGGCAGTGACAGTAAGTACCTGCGACATGGGATTTGATACAGAATTGATTTATCTTTCACAGATCCACAATATTAAACGCCAGTGGGGCGCTGTCTTCTCCCGCATCTCTAACTCCACATTCAAGGATCGGTGGCATTCAAACGCTGTTAAAGGCAACACGTACAACACACTGGAGGAACTCAGCAGCTCGGGCAGCATCCATGAGAACGTTGTGTAGAGGGGGTTTCTTATTAGTATAAGGGGGTTTCTTCTTTGTGAGGGTTTATTTTTCTTTTTTGTTACTGCGTATGTTAATCAAATGGCTTCTTAGTTTTGTTAAAAGTAGGAATCCTTCTTTGTTGCAAGAGAGTGCTGGAAGCTTGTTTGAGTTAAATTTACTGATAACGGGAATTGTATTCATTTGTTAACCAATTGGAATTAACGTTATTCTCTCTTCTGGGTCTGTAAGCTATTGTTGGCGGGCTTTTGGGAAGATCGCCGCGAGGGGGTGAGAGAGAGAGAGAGAGGACGCGATGATGTAAACTGGGTGAGGAACGGACCCCCACTCGGAGGCCAGGATGTTCGGCGAGGACAGAAGACGAAAATAGATGTGCTTGGTTGATCACTTCGGGTGGTCCTGAGCTACGAGTCGAGGAGTTCGGAGGAGATCAAATGGTGGCCAGAAGACTTTGTTAATTGAGCCCCAACGGTTGTACACGAAGTGGTTTGGAATTTGATAAGTCTTGGCGCCTTTTCTTTATTTTATTTTCCTTTATATATATATTGTATCATTATTAATCACATAGTTCTAGTAATATCTATAAAGTGTTATCATTTGATCGCATATGGTGTACTGTCTATTATTATTATTAAACCCAGAGTTTCGAGCTGCTTGTGAGGACTTGTGTAATAGCCACGGGCCGGTACCGAATTCAAACGAGAGCCGGTGGTGGTACGGCCTGGGGCAAGTATCTGAGGGTGAGACCCTCTTAGTGGACGCTCCGAAATACCACGAGGGAGGGAAGTTGACCGCTGAAGACACCTCGGTGAGAGAGAGAGGTCGCGGCGACTGGGCCCCTACAGGCGTGGAAGACGTAGGCAGCGTGTGTGTGGATTATATTGCGCTGAAGAGCCGCACTGTCAGTGACCAGAATATGGCCCTGAGGGCCGAAGAGGCGATGGCCTGTCTGAGTGGTGCGAAGTGGTTTAAGGTGCTGGATCTGTGGAGTGGATTTTGCCAGATGCCGATGAGTGAGGCCGACAAGGAGAAGACGGCCGTTATAGGTCCCCTAGGATTCTTCCGGTACGAAAAGATGCCAGAGGGCATATCCGGAGCCCTTGCGACCTTCCCGCGGGGCACGTGGAAGACCATGGGGGATGTGGAGGTGTCTGGAGTTTTGGCGTATGTGGATGTTCTCCTGGCATTTCGATTTGCCTCGGGAGAATCTGAAGCGAGACTGTTGCAGGAGCGACTGAGAACTAAAGAGCTAAAGCTTTCTCTGGTCACGTGTCAGGTCTGGCGAAGGTCGCAGCTCGTGAGTGACTGTCTCTACGGAATCAAGTTTGATGTGGAGATGGAGAGGCCGAATTCTCAGCAGAGACCGGAGAAAGTGATCCGGAATCAGTTGGGAGACCAAGAAAGTTATCTGATTAAGAGTAACAGCAAACCGAGAGGCCGGAGAGGGGAGTTTGAGGAGGTGAAGCAATTGCGGACAGATCTTGGAAGAGAGAAGCGGAAGTTTGAAGGGAACCTGAAGATGACCATCGACAGTCCAAATGAAGTGGAAACCCTGAAGGTTGACCTAGAAGAAGTCATCAGGAAGGAAAAGCTGGAGATAAGTGCAGTGAATACAGAATTGTTGAGACTGTGGCGGGAGTTGGAGGAGCCAGAGAGGAAGCTGATGTCTCGATTGCGGGAGGCTGAAGCGGTTGGGGGAGCAGTGCAGGCCACGTGCTTCCGTTTGGAGAAGATCAAACAGCAGCTACCGATCGCAGAAGTGAGGAAGAATACGGATTCGAAGGATGATGCGCTGATGTGTGGTACATGCTGCCTTTTGCTAACCCGCTCGTTTGAGGAAGAGACTGCCCTTCTGCCAGTGAGTCAGGTGTAGTGAGGAGGGTTAGCCGTGGACAGCGGGGGGCTCAGAGTTGCAGTGGGGTTATGAGTGAGAGATTGAGAGAGAAGTTGGCAAGCGGACCCGAGGTTGTGTCCGAGCCTGGAGGGTTTTGCTGAAGGGGTACGGAGGTCTCGGAGGGTTAAGGAACTCCCAGATAAGTTGACTTATGTAGCGCCTGAGGAGCAGGGCGTGAGGTCTACTGTTTGGGGAGCAAAGTCACTGTTTGTGCCTGGGTTAGGGTGTGTATTGGCAGGAAGAGTTGGGGAGTTATTTAGAAGTCATGAGAACATGACTTTTATTTGGTGGGGGGAGAGTGTAAAGGGCGTTTCTTCTTTGTTACTCCGTCTGTTAATCAAAATGGCTTCTTTGTCTTGTTAAAAGTAAGAATGCTTCTTTGTTATAAAAGAGTGCTGGAAGCTTGTTTGGGTTAAAATTTACTGATAACGATAATTGCATTTATTTGTTAACCAATTGGGATTAATGTTATTCTCTCTTCTGGGTCTGTAAGCTAGTTTTGGCGGGCTTTTAGGGAGTCGGCCCGAGGGGATGAGGGAGGGAGGACGCGATGCTGTAAGCTGGGTGACGGAACCGAGGCCAGGTTGTAGATGTACATCTGTACAAAAATGACAGGAAAAATATAAATGGACCGTGAGCAATGGCTACAACCGCGACAGCGCAGGGATCTACCTGCAAATTAACTGTGATTGTGCAGGTAGCTCATTGCATTAGTTTCCATTCAATAGTACCGATTACAGAAACAACATACCATCTCGATTTCAGACAAAACCTAGGTTCAGCAGCAGATTCTATTGGTGCCAGATATTGTTTCAATCAGAAACTATTTCTGCCCAATCAATTCTAAGCGCTGACTATAGACAGCGCAGTGCGACAGATTATGTGAACACAGGGCAGGGCCTTTCTGTGAAGTTTCTGTCCATATTCCACTTCAATCGACCGCTTCAACGTCCAAGTTTTGCAATTCCCGCAATGTGCTCTTCGGTGAGATTAAAGAATGTTTCACTGTCGTCAGGGACAGTGAATATGGAGCACAGAAACAGATATAAATAAATAACTTCAGACCGCCGTTATAAGTCAATTTGCCAGATATTTAAAATATCCATTTTAGTAATGCAGTGAATAATGTTCCATGTTTGCCGGAGCATAGAGAGCAGGTGTTACTGAGGTTAAAGTAATGGAGAGCCCTGTCTGTTTACCTATGTCAGTAACCGAGGGATATACTGTGCCCATGATTGTAAGCAGGTTCCTCAAAGTCGTTCTGCACAGCAGCCACTTCATGTGACGTCACCGCCGACTGTGCGGTGAAGCTCCTGAAGTTTTGAGTGGTAGTTATGTCTCTCAGAATGCAGAATTCTGAGCAGCTCCAGTGTGACCACGGAGTTAATGTTACCATCCGCAGCCGCTTGCCATACTACAATTACCTATCATGGAGCATGAGAGTCTGTGAAACGCTCTGCTACAGTCTGCGGTGGAGGACAAGTCTTGCTTACATCTCAAGCGCAAGTCTATCGTTTCCTGAACGGTCAGGGCATCAAAGGATATAGTGTGAATACAGGTGTGTGGGGTTGCGTGGAATCCGGGATCAGCCATGAACTGCAGGAGCAGACTCGATGGGCTGAATGGCCCAATTCTGACATTTCCCCATGGTTATGAATAAAGTATCTATCTATCTATTTCGTCTTCTGATCTTATGGTCCTCTGGAGCTAGAACTGGAATATGGAGAGTCCTCCATATCCCTCCCGTCCATGTGTATTTGGTATTAGATTAATAAATCGGGAAGATGGTGAGTTAGAATCTCTGCTGAAATTAGAGAAAACACGTTCGGTAATTAACTCCCACTCAACAGGAACAAATGTTGGCAATTATTTTCTCAGTGATTCTAGAACTAAAGGAGTCTATTCACGTTCATTATTTAACACTAACATTAAGAGATTATTGCCACACCATCCGGGCAACTGCTGTCGCAAGAAACCCCCTCCTCCACGGTAAACAGCGGGTTTTATTTCACAAGCAGGGGTTGTTGACCCCACCCAACCGGAATCATTTGTGGAATTTGACTCCCTGAAAGTCCACAAGACAAAATGACCATAAGACATCGGTGCAGAATCAGCCCATCAGATCCATCGAGTCTGCGCCGCCATTTCATCATGACTGATTCCGTTTCCGTCTGAGCCCCAGTCTCCTGCCTTCTCCGTGCATCCATTCATGCCCTGACCAATCAAGAGACGATCAAACTGTTCCTGAAATATACATAAAGATTTGGCCTCCACAGCAGCCTGTAACAAAGAATTCTACACATTCACCGCTTCCTGGCAAAATAAATGCCTTCCAGAAGGACGCCTCTCCATTGTGAGGTTGTGTCCTCTGGTCTCAGACTCTCCCACCAGAGGGAACATCCTCTCCACATCCACTCCGTCAAACTCTTCAGTCAGGCTTCAATGACATAACCTCTTATCCTTCTGAAATCCAGTGAATACAGGCCCAGAGTCAAACACTTTTCATATGACAAGCCGTTCAATCGCAGAATCATTTTCCTGAACTTCGTTTGAACTCCTTCCAGGTTCACAGCACTTTTTCTAAGGTAATGGCCTGAACTGCTGACAGTGCGGCCTCACCAGTGCTTTACAAAGTCTCAACAGGACATCTTTGCTTTTATATTCTATTCCTCTTGAAATGAATGCTAATATTGCACCTGCCTTCCTCACCACGGACTCACCCGGAAAACTCACCTTTAGGGAATCCTACACAAGGACTCCCAAGTGCATTTGCGCTTTCGTGTTTGCCTTCGGCTTCAAGTACATTTGCGGACACTTTATTCCCACTGCCACTTTTGTCCCACTCTCCTAATCTGCCTGTCCCTCTGTACCGCCTCAACTTCCTCAAAACTACCCGTCCCTCCACCCTTCGTCATGCCACCCGTGATGAAATGATGCACTGTCCTCTTCAGGCTGTAGAGCGGGGAAGGTGTCTTTAATGGATTTCTGTGCAAACTGGAGGCGAGGTTTGAAGGTGCGAGTTGGTTCGCGTCAATCAAGACCAACTTCTACAGGGGACAGGGAGAGCGGGAGAGGGGATGGGAGGAGATTACGGAAGGGAGTGGGGAAAGGGAAGTGAAGAAGAGGAGGAAAGTTGAGTGAAACCATCATCACCCCTGGGTCCTCTATCTCCCCTCACCGTGCATATTACTTTCCCTCTCCCCACTCCTGTCTTTCCACTCACTCTGCATTCTCTCAACCCCCTCGCTCTCCACCCACATTCTCGCCTCTAGCTGTGCACCTCTCGTTCAGTACCCCTCTCACCACCACTATACTCCCCTCTGCACATCCTTTTTGTTCTTCATTCCCCTCTCCCCCGGTCTGGAGAGGGGTTCCCCTCTCCCACCACTGGTGCCATGGTGACGACACTGATGCTGTATGGATTCTAATGCCCTTCCCTTGGACAACATCAGTGGTGTGGATAGAGTAGACTTGCAGCTTGGGGAACTTCCGGTCTTCCATAAAGAAAAAAATCCTGCCCAGGCTTGCGCCCTGGAAACTTTCCAAAGCGCAAATCCATGGTCTATCGAGACTAACGGAGGCCTGCGATACCTAGAAAGTTAAAACACTTCCTGTAACAGATTATGTTTCTTGTAACAGGGTGCGGACTCTCTAAAAATTGTTCCTCTTAACCCCGCAGATAAAGCCTCACTGGACGAGTTCCCCGGTCTGTACTGACAAAGAAATGGCGTGATATATTCCCAAAACTAGTAGCGCCACAGTTGCCCCTTTAATCACCCTCGTTCTGTCGCGTCCAATGGGAGGGAACCCCGGAATATCGAGCTGCCAATCCTGCCCGTCTTGCAGCCAAGTCTCACTAATGGCTACCATATCGTAATTCCTTGTGTTGATCCAAGACCTGAGCTCATCCCACTTTCCTTCATTACCTCTTTGCATTGAAATATACGCAGTTCACGTTAGTCGCAACATACCCAATATTTTTAATTCCTGACTTTGTCCGAAGTCTTAACAATTTCTGTGTGAGAAACTTGGTTAAGTACATGGATGGGAGGGCATGATCTGACGGATTTACAGTTCGACACAGACCGGGAGCAGTGCGTGGAAATCGCAATACCCCCAACCCCCGCCTCAACCCACAACTACCCCAACCCCCCCCCCACCCCCCAGCGTCGGATTGCAGAACCGGAACCATGTGCGGTAAAACTGTCGCTGTGGGATTCCGAGACGAGGGCCGCAATCTCAACCATGACTAACATATTCGCCACTGTGGATAAATAACTGGTTAGTTTAATCATTCTGACCAGACGCACCGCCTCTCACTCATCCATGACTCCTCACTGCCGCTCCCCTTCACAATGGACTCTTCTTCCGGCCTCTTCCTCTCCCCTTCCAAATCGCTCCATTCTCCTCGCCACCCAAAACACTGAACCCTCCTTTCTACGAACCCGGTCAGTTTACCACACCCTCCGCACTGCACACGTTCACTCATTTTGCTGCAAACTCGTCTCCACCTCCCCTTCCTCGAAGCCATTTTCCCTCACCTCTCCTTCCTCGCTGCCCCTATCGCTCACCCACACCACCTCGGTACACTGCACACCCATCCTCCCTCACCCCTTTCTGTCGCTCAACACACCTCCCCCCAATTCCGCCTTTCCCTCCCAATCTCGGCAAAAACGACCTCCCACTCCCTTTCTCTTACCCCTCTACACCTTTCTCTCTACCTCGCTCTCCTCACTCCAGCTCTCTCCCCTTGCTCCAACCATCTCTAAATCCCTCTCTCTATATCCCCAGTGACTGTCCACTCTCAACATCATACATTGCCAGGTATGATGATGCGGCCATCACTGAATCGTGGCTGAAGAATGATTGCAGCTGGGAGCTGAATGCCCAAGGTTACATGTTATATCAGAGGGATAGGAAGGTAGGCAAAGTGGGTAGTGCGGCTCTACTGGTAAAGGTAGGAAGATGTTACAGAGGACCGGAAGATGTTGAATCCTTGTGGATTGAGTTAAGAAACAGCAAATGTAAAAAGACGCTGATGGCAGTTATATAGAGGCCTCTAACAGTGGCTGGGAGGTGGACCACAGGTTACAACGGGTAATAGAAAAGGCGAGTCAAAAGGGCAATGTTATGGCAGTCATGGGACATGTTAACATGAAGGTCAACTGGGAAAATCAAGTCAGTAATGGATCTCACGGGAATTAGTTTGTTGAATGCCCGAGGGATAGCCTTTCAGAGCAGTTTGTCGTTGAGCCTACTACGGAATCAGCTGTACTGGATTGGGTGCTATACAATGAACGGGAGGCGATTAGGGAGCTTAAAGTAGAAGAACCTTTGGAAAATGTGATCGCAACACGAGTGCGAGCAACTAAAATCATTAGAAGGGAAAAGATGAAATATGAAAGCAAGCTGAGAAACAATATCAAAGTGGAATATAAAAGTTTTCCCCCAAGTGTATATTAAAAATAAAAGAGAAATTGGAGTGGATCAAGGACCGCTAGAAAACGAGGCAGGAGAAATAATAACCGGGTACAATGAGATGGCTGATGAAACTAATTGAGTATTTTGCATCATTCTTCACTGTGGAAGACACTAACAACACGCCTGATATTGTGGTGTGGGAAGGAGGAGAAGTGGGTGCAGTTACTATTACAAGAGAGAAGCTGCTCAGAATACTGAGAGACCTAAAGGTACACAAGTCACCGTGACCAGAAGAACTGCACCCAGGGGTGCTGAAAGAGGTAGCGTTAGAGATTCTGCTGGCATTAGAAAATATATTGCAATAATGATTAGACTCCAGCATGGTGTCGGAGGACTGGAAAATTGCAGATGCCACTCCACTCTTTAAGAAAGGAGGAAGGTAGCAGAAAAGCAACTATAGACCAGTTAGCCTGACCTCAGTTGTTGGGAAGATGTTAGAATCAATTGTTAAGAGTGAGGCGATGCAGTATCTGGTGACACAGGACAAGATAATACAAAGTCAGCATGGTTTCCTTCAGGGAAAATCCTGCCTGGCGACTCTTTTGGAATTCCTCAAGGAGATTACAAGTAGATTAGATAAAGGTGATGAATTGGATGCTGTACATTTGGAACCCCAGAAGCTCTTTGACCAGGTGCACACACATGAACTGCTTACCAAGTTAAGAGTCCATGGTAATACAGGAAATTCACTAAAATGGTTAGAACATTGGCTGATTGGCAGGACGCAGGGAGTTAAAATAAAAAGGACCCTTTTCTGGTTGTTTGCCAGTCACTAGTTCCTCAGGGGTCAGTAATGGGACCGCTTCTTTTTATGCTTTATATAAATGATTTAGATGATGGAATAGATGGTTTTGTTGCCAAGTTTTCAGATGATGCGAAGGTTGGTGGAGGGGCACTCGTGTTAAGGAAACAGGTAGGATGAAGAAGGATTTAGTTTAGGAGAATGGAAAATAAAGTGGCAAATGAAGTTCAATGTGGGACAATGCAGGGTCATGCAACTTGATAGCAGAAACAAATGTGCGGACTATTTTCTAAACGGGGAGAAATTCCAGGAATCTGAGATGCAGGGGGAGATGGGAATCCTTGTGCAGAACACCATGAAGGTCATCTTGCAGGCTCAGTCGGTGGTGAGGAAGACAAATGCCATGTTAGCATTCATTTCAAGAGTTCTAGCATACAAGAGCAAGGATCAGATGCTGAGGCCTTATAAGGCACTGGTGAGGCCTCACCTTGAGTATTTTGAACAGCTTTGAGTCCGTCATCTTAGAAAAGATGTCCTGCCATTGGAGAGGGTCCAGCGGCGGTTCACAAAGATGATTCCAGGAATGAAAGGGTTATCACACGAGGAGCGTTACATGGATCTGGTTCTGTACTCGCTGGAATTCAGAAGGATGAGGGGAATATCATTGAAACCTTTCAAATGTTGAAAGGCCCGGACAGAGTAGGTGTGGGAAGGATGTTCCATCGTGGGAGAGTTTAGGACAAGAGGGCACAGCCTCGGGATAGAGGGGCGCCCTTTCAAAACAAATATCCGGAAAAATTTCCCTAGCCAAAGTGTGATGAATGCGTGGAATTGCTTGCCACATGCAGCAGTGGTGGACAGATCATTGGGTATATTTAAGGCAGAGATTGACATGTCCTTGATTAGACATGACAATGAACATTACGGGGAGAAGAGCGGGAACGGGGATTGAGGAGGAGGGGAAAAGGTTTAGTCATGATTGAATAGCGGAGCAGACTCGATAGGCCAGATGGCCTCATGCTACTCCCATGTCTTATGGTCTCTCTTTCTCCTCCTCTCTTTTCCCCACCATCTCTCCACACACTCACTTTCATCTGCAGCTACCCGCTCTCCACTTTCCACACACAACTTTCTCAACATCTCTCTCCACTTCACACACCTCCTATTCTTCAGCCTCATTCTACCTCTACCTTTATCCTCATATTAAGATCTAGATGTCTGGACTAGGACTCCGAGTCAGAGACTGGACAATGACCCGGATCATGGGTCTTGACTCGGGCTCTGAACCCGGATCCAGTCGAGGACTCGGGACTAGGAACAGATTAGACACAAGATAATACTGGGATCACAGGGACGTGGCTTGGACTAGACCAGGATCTTGGACGTGGCTAGGGCTGGACGAGGAATCTCCAGCACCAGGCTGGGTGAGGTACTCCTGGGCTCAGTGAGGCACCAGAACTGGATGAGGACACGAAGCTCGGACTTGGACGGGGCTGGAACACGGCGCCCTAACTTGATCTTGGAACACAGAGCCTTGGTCTTGGAGTACAGGGTCACAGAGCCGGGACCCCTCCTTGGAAACAGGACTAAGAACCGGGGTTCTACACAGAACACTGAACCAGGACCCCTCCTTGGGAACAGGACTTCGGGCCGGGGATCTGTATAGAGTCAGGACCCCTCCTAAGGCCGGGACTCTTCCCTTGACGGACACTAAACACAGGGACACAAAGGGACAGATCCAAACTCAGTAATAGATACCTCCATATCTTGGCATGGCGAGGCTCCAGTCTCACTCCGGCGGTTGAACGACAGCGATACAGGCAAGGAGACAGGCGAGGTTACGGGCAAGGTAGCAGGCGCAGGAAACTGACGAAGGTTAGCGCCAAAATAACTGTTGAGATAAGCTGCCAAACTAACTGCCAGAGATTCAGCCGTGCGGAGAAAGAAAAGAACAGTCCAGCTGACTGAATCTGAATCCCGAAACGATTTATGGAGCCAGCCCAAAACGAGAATCAGGTGCCGCAATTAAGGCAGCCACTGGACCCAAGGTAAACTGGAAAACCCGGAATGAGGATCGATGAATCGGACCGTGAACCGGAATGCGGATTTCATGCACCGGACCATGACACTCACTCCAGTACAATCGCATGTTTATTGTGATTGTTTTTCTCAGTTAATCTGAGAGGGGGTAGGTCCAAAGGAGATGTGAGAGGCAAGTTCATTCACACAGAGATTGGTGGGTGTCTGGAATGCCTGGGCTGATGGTAGAGGCAGATATATTAGAGACTTTTAAGAGACGCTGAGACAGGCACATAAATGTGAAGAACATGGAGGGAGATGGACATTGTGCAGGCACAAGGAATCAGTTTAGTGGCCATTTGGTTGCTAATTTATTTGGTTGAGCTCAACATGATGGGCCGAACTTTGTTGACGTACTTTGTTACTTCAGCAATATTTCAATGTTATTTTCAGTTCGGTGCATTGTTTTACCATACCGAGCTGCAGAAATTATTTCAGCATTTTGTCCAACTTTGCCAACCCATTCCTGATTTCCACACAGGATTCCCACATCACTCTCTGGGACTGGGAGCCTTTCCCCATCACCAGGTCTGAGGAAAAGCGGGGAATCCTCTGTCACGGTTTCCTTCTCTGTGAGTTCTGTGATTTCCTGTAAACATGGAACGTGTTGAGTGACGGACTGAGTGAAAGAGAATGGAGAAGATATTATCTGCTCAATGATGAGACGTCCCAGTGACTTTGATCACAGGAACAGTCACTGGGCAGCCTCTACACCCATACTGTAAATTACTGGGTTCGATAATTAACAGCAAAGCACACGACTGTGGAAATTACATATCAGAATATTATTAGAGTCACAGAGCCCAGCAGCACTGTAACAGGCATTTCGGCCCTTCTAGTCAATACCGACCCGTTTGTGTTTTCACTGCCAACTACCTGCATACACTTCCCATCCATGTCCTTACCCAAATTTCTCTTTAGTGTCTAACTCGAACCCACAACCACCTCTTCCACTGGCAGCTCATTCCACACTCTCACCAACCTCTGAGTGAAGAATTCCCCTTCAGATTCCCCAAAAATATTTCATCTTTCAGCCTGAGATATCAAGTGTGACAGTGGGAGAGTGTGTATTGAACCGGAGGAAATAGCGGAGGTACTTAATGAATACTTTACTTCAGTATTCACTATGGAAAAGGATCTTAGTGGTTGCAGCAGACTGAAAAGCTTGAGCATGTAGATATTAAGAAAGAGGATGTGCTGCAGCTTTTGGAAAGCATCAAGTTGGATAAGTCGCTATGGATATGAACATTTGGAGAGGTGTAATATGATTAGTAATAGTCAGCATGACTTTGTGAAGGACAGGTCGTGCCTTACGAGCCCGATTTAATTTTTTGATGATGTGACTAAACACATTGATGAAAGAAGAGCAGTAGATGTAGTGTATATGGATTTCAGCAAGGCATTTGATACGGTAACCCATGTAAGGCTTATTGAGAAAGTAAGGAGGCATGGGATCCAAGGGGACATTGCTTTGTGGATCCAGAACTGGCTTGCCCACTGAAGGCAAAGAGTGGTTGTAGATGGGTCATATTCTGCATGAATTTCCGGTGACCAGTGGAGTGCCTCAGGGATCTGTTCTGGGACCCTTACTCTTTGTGTTCTTTATAAATGACCTGGATGAGAAAGTGGAGGGATGGGTTGGTAAGTTTGCTGATGACACAAAGGTTGGATGTTTTGTGGATAGTGTGGATGGCTGTCAGAGTTTACAGCGGGACATTGATAGGATGCAGAACAGGGCTGAGAAGTGGCAGATGGAGTTCAGCCCAGGTATGTGTGAAGTGGTTCATTTTAGTCGGTCAAATATGATGGCAGTGAAAATGTCGGGACTGAGATGAGGGGAAATGTCTCCACGCCGAGGGTGGTGAATGTCTGTAAATCTACACCACAGAGAGTGTTGAAGACTCGGTGATCGTCCTCACATAAAACAGAGGCTGGCAGATTTGTGGAGACCGAAGGGATCGAGAAAATGAGGATCGGTAGAAGCATGTGGCTGAGATGGGAGAGTAGCCTCCATCTTGCTCATGGTTAAAGGGGCCGAATGGCCTCCTCCTGTTGTTTCTCACTTAATGTTTCAGTGTTCCTGTCCAGTGAGGCTAGAGGAATGTGAATAGAAATGAGTGTTTATAAACATAGACATTTAAATGACAAACACGAGGAAATTTGCAGATGCTGGAAATTCAAGCAACACACACAAAATGCCGGTGGAACGCAGCAGGTTAGGCAGCATCTATAGGGAGAAGCGCTGTCCACGTTTCGGAACGTTTCAGGACTGACGAAGGGTCTCGGCCCGAAGCGTCGACAGTGCTTCTCCCTATAGATGATGCCGGACCTGCTGCGTTCCACCAGCATTTTGTGTGTGTTGACTGATTTAAAAGAAACCTGCTCATTTTCTGTGTGGGTCTGAATTGTGTGTCGGGATGGGAAGTGAATCAAAACTATAACTCTGAGAACTCTGTGACCTGGGGCTGGAGGGAAAGGGATCGGGGAAGATATGGACGGAAAATCTAAATACGTATGGAAATGATATAGGGAAATAATGAAATAATGTGGGAAATGCGGCGGTGGGTAGGGCAGTATGTGAAGGGCGAGGAACAGTCACCGGTCACATGGGAGACCCTCCAGCGAAACGTGATCATGTTTTACCGCAGATAGGCAGCATTTGCGGGTTTGTTTCCGTGGCCCCGCCCACCGCCTGTGACGCAAAAGAAGCACAATGCGCATGCTCACAGGCCCAAGCTAGGCAGTGATGTTTTTTTCGTTCTTTGTGGAAGTGGGTCAGCGGTGGGTCCGGGTTCGGGATCGGGATCGGGATCGGGAGCGGGTCCTCGCCCCCTTGAACGGGGAGCCGGAGACGGATTATTCTCTGCGGGGCAACACCAACAAATTTCCCTTCGGTGAGTATTGAAGCCGGTCCCGATCGGGGAGGTCTGACGTTGAACAGTGAGTTAACTTTCCCGAACTCAAACAAGAGAAAATCTGCAGATGCTGGAAATGCGAGCAACGCGCACAAAATGCTGGAGGAACTCAGCAGTCCGGGCAGCATCTAGGGGAAGAATACAGTCGACATTACCGGCCGAAACCCTTCGGCAGGACTGGAGAATAAGAGGTGGGGGTGGGGATGAGAGAGAGAAATACAAGGTGATCGGTGAAACCTGAAGGGGGAGGGGATGAACTTTCCCGGACTGGCGGCCTCGCCTCGCTTCCTTCACAGAATCTGCCGGGGTCGGTCCGGGTTGTGAGACCTTCACACCGAACCGTCTGAGATGAGCCGCCGCTCAGCCCGTGTTGTTCTGGTCCTATTAGCCGGATGAAGTAAAACATGTTTCTGTATTGTTACTGACAGAGAATTGTATAATTGCTGTTCTGTGTGTTATCTGAATGTACTTGCCTGTGATGCTGCTACAAGTCAAGTACACTGTTAAATGCAAAACCCTGAACAGTGTTGATAATCAGAGGGATCTTAGACTCCGAGTTCATCGCTCCCTGAAAGAGACTGCACAGATTGATCGGGTGGTTAAGAAGGCAAATGGCATGGTTGTCTTTATCAGTTGAAGCATTGAGTTCAAAAGTCGGGAAGTTGTGTTGCAGATTTATAAAACTAGTTAGACCACATCTGGAGTGTTTCATTCAGTTCTGGTCGCCCCCATTCTCGGAAGGATATCGGGGCTTTGGAGTGGGCACAGAAAAGGTTTACCAGGATATTGCCTGGATTAGAGGGCCTGAGCTTTAACGGGAGATTGGACAAAATTGTGTTGTTTTCTCCGGAGCCGTGCCAGCTGGAGTGAGACTGGATGGATGTTTATAAGATTACCAGAGGATTAGAAGCCATGTCTCAGAAAGGCAGCGTCCATTAGCAAGGACCTCCAGCACCCAGGGCATGTGGTTTTCTCAATGTTACCAGCAGGTAAGGAGGTACAGAAGTCTGAAGGCTCACACTCAGTGATTCAGGAACAGTTTCTTCCCCTCTGCCGTCCGATTGCTAAATGGATATTGAACCCTTGAACACTACCTCATATTTAAAATATATAGTATTTCTGTTTGTTGCACGATTTTTAATTTATTCACAGAAACATAGAAAACCTACAGCACAATACAAGCCCTTCTGGAGATCTGCACTAAAAACTGAAAATGTTTGAAGTCATCCTGACAAAATGTTATTAACCTGAATTGTAAAGATTGTTCCTGTCCCCACAGCTGTTCCTTACATGCTGAGTTGTTTGGTAATTCCAATTTCCTTTTATTACATTCACTCTGGATTGGTTTATGTTTCCTGAAATGTACCGGTTTTAATGTGGAAGTGGAAATGGCTCACTCTGTGACAGTTGAACAATAAAGTAACCACAACTTTTCCCTGCGAATTACCCTGGTGCCAATTAGTTTGTTATTCCTAGAAATGTGTTCAGTACAGTTGTGAACAAGGTTTACAAGAATAATCTCAGGAATGTTCGGCGTTATGTATGAGGAGCATTTGATTGTTTTGGACCTGTGCTCAATGGAGTTCAGAGGGACAGTGGGGGTGGTGGAGGGATGTATGGTTAAGTAAACCTGCCGAATGCTGAAAAGCCTGGATACAGTGGACATGGAGAGGATGTTTCCATTAGACTGTGATCTGACAGCACAGTCTCGGAATAAAGAAGCTTCCCTTTAAAACTGAGTGGAGAAAAAAATTTGGCCAGAAGATGTCTGATCTGTGGAATTTGTTGCCACAGAGGTTGGTTGAAGCTGCCATTTGGGTATATTTATGACAGAGATTAACATATTCATGATTGGTGAGTAGCTCAGGGTTACAGGAGGAAGGCAGGAATATGGTGTTGGAATGAAAATCAGCTGTGGTTAAATGGTGGGGCAGACCAGATGGACCAAATCACCTAATTCTGTTGCTGACTGAATGATGGCTCCTCCTTATCCCATATTGTTTTGTTCTTAGTAACATTAACCAGAAATGTTTGGTTCTCCTTTTTATTGTTATTGTGCTTCATTATCTCTCTGGTTCAAGTTAGACCTGCAGTGAGAGGTTTATTGGAAGAAAAACCCCAACTAGAAGCAAACCACGGCTGAAGACGAGGGAACAGCAACAAGTGAACCAGCCTGAGGACTGAAAGCATTAACTGGAGAGAACAGCTCTGCCTAAAGAGACTCTGAGATTCCATTGATTCAGTCAGGAGAAAGTTTGGTGAGTCTCATTTACTCAAACACTGATCCTTTAGACATTACATAGCTGTGTAAGGGAAGGTGGGATATAGTTGCAGTGAGACTGAATGTGCCGAGAACAACCAGTTATGCCTCTGTCAGACCCAGTTGTAATCAGTCCAGGTCTGGTAATGAGCTTCCAGCAGCCCAGCCCTTTAAAACCACTCCTATTCTGTGGAAGTCGAATCCGGATAAAGTCACTCAGAGACCGTACAGTACAAACTCTTTATTCCAAGCACCCGGGGCTTACTTAGTTAGTCGCTCAAACAGGAACAGTCTTTGACTGTTCCCACCCAATCCACTAACTGACTAACAATTCCCCTTACACCACAGATATATCCGTCCAGATACCCCCACACAAGACAGGCTGGAGCCAAAAATATTTACTACATGACAGGCTGAAGTCCCTAAAGACAAACTACAAAATAGTCATAATGGTTTACACACACTGAACAGACTGAAACTATCCTATCTCTACATATGAATGTGCAAGGAGATAAGCATCTTGAAACCCTAGCTAGCTACCTGCAAGAAGAAACATGGCTCAGCACATCAGTTGATCATCAGCAGTTTCTTTCAGAAAAACAGGCTGCTATTGTTTAACGAAGTGTTTTAGCATTTTACAGACTTTATCCTTCCCTCCTTTTGATCATTACATTATCAACAACGCAGTAACTTTTTACAGAGAAAGCAACTGACGACAGCATTGACTTATCAGTGGGTAAAGACAGTGTACAACAGTAATTGTAACAAAGATATGTACAAATATTAGGACATAATGCTGTATCATGCCCCACATATTACCAAACAGGCCTTCAAAGAACACCATTTCGACCCTTCGGTGAACCTGTGTAAATCCTGCCCTACTTTCTTGATGCTGTCAATCTCCTTTGCAGTGTGCTCGGAGAGGGGTGTAATGTTAGTAGATTCATCAGGGATATACGTGAAGCATTCTGCGTCAATAACAGCACAGGTTCCCTATTTTTCAGCTGGGATAAACTCTAAAGCTGTACGATTCTGTATGACTGTTTGCCAGATTGCAATCATTTCAGTGGATATTTCTGTTACTTGGGCCTGTGTTTCTGTCAGGGCCCCTGCAGTATTGTGGCCAGCTCCTCAAGTGCTGTATCCAAATTGATTATCTCTCGTGAATTCCTGGCTACTCCATAGGAGAGAAAAGTAATCATCCAAAATCGATCAGTCTCAGTTGTTCCTCTCTGCTGCTGGGCACCTGCAAGTATGGCCAGGATGCATGTTTCCCAGTACAGGAAGTTCCGTTTGGTGGGGGCCTGAGACAGCATTCCTCAAAACACCGACAGCCACAGTCATCTCTGACTGGACCACAGGTCCTCATCTCACTTCCCCAGATGTTATTTGCGAAAGCGCAGGCTGAGAGTTCTTCACTCTGGTTGAGCAGGATTACTGACATTGGAACCATAGTTTTACAATGCTGTGGAATTTCAGCACAAACCCAGCAGGCCCCTAGTTCTACCTGTTTGGTATAGGTATGACAGAAAGACGGAAATGTGTTAACATGGGGGCCCCCGGATGCTGGGGTGAGCCCTCTCAAAGACATAAACAAGAACACCACTAACAACCAATACATTTTCCATTAGTCTGAGTGAGACCTTCTACACAGTTCCTTCAGTAACATGTTTGTCGCCTAATCGATGTATCCACCGAGATTGCCCCTTCAGTTTCACAGCCGTGGGAGTGGTCGGTAACACCTGATATGGTCCTCTCCTCCGAGGTCCGAAATTCCCTTAATCCCAGTTCTTCATCAGGAAAAAAAATCCCAGGTTCCATGGTGGGATAGTCACTCCTCTCTGCGGAATAGTTCTCTTCCTTGTAAGCCTGTCATACCTGTGAATGTATGCTTGGAAAATTTTGGTTAGTTGGCATATATATTTCCCCATGTCTTCCCCTCGGGTATGAATATCCAATTTTGCTGGTAGACTTTCTGGGAGCAATGGTACACAAGGTCTTAGTCCCCAGGGTGTCTTCATGGACCATCCATAAATGATTTCAGCTGGTGACAACCCTGTTTTCCCCTGTGGGGTAACCCTCATGTGGAACTGAGTAATGGTAGGACCTTCAACCAAGTGAGTCCAGTCTCCACTGTTAGTTTGGCCAGTTTACTCTTCAGAGTGCCATTGGCTCTCTCCACTGTGCCAGCGGCCCGTGGGTGGTGTACACAGTGGAATTGTTGCTTGATAGCTAGTTCATTACATACGCCTTTGTTTACTTTCATCACGAAGTGTGGGTCATTGTCAGAGCTCAGCATCTCTGCCAGGCCATACCTGGGAATTATTTCCCGTAAAAATACCTTCACAACAGTCATAACAGTATTATTGGTAGTTGGAACAGCTTCAACCCATCTACTAAACACATCTATAATATCTAAGCAGTATCTATAGCAATGTACTCTAGGCAATTCAATAAAATCAACTTGTAGACAAAAAAATGTCCACCTGGAAAGGGAGTCATACCCGATGTGCAGGGTACAGGTTACCAACCATTCCCTCCTTTCCCAGGTGTGTACAATTATGTATCTAATCGACCAATATTGGTAAAAACTCTGTAGGAACACAAATCTGTCCCACTGGGGTGATCCAAAAAGCTAGGTCAGGGTCTTTGGCACCCCATCTGGGACCACAGTTTTCACTCCTCCTCAGAGGTGTCCCCCTGAGAAGAACAAAACTCGAGGTAGCTGTAGAGTGGTGAGTAAGTTGTTTACAAAGGTGGCATTACTAATGGGGTGGCCAGAGGAAGTCAGGAATCCCCATGTTCCCAGAGAGCCCCATAGTCATGTACAATTCCAAATGCATAACGGGAGTCTGTGTAAATGTTCCCACTTTAGTCTGTTGCTAGGATACAGGCATGAGTCAGAACAAACAGCTCAGCCTTCTGGGCGGAGACAGCTGCTTCAAAAGAGGCCTGCTCAATTACTTCACTGTCCGTCACTATCGCATCGTTTTCCTGCTGGACCCACAAAAGAGCTTCCATCCTCAGAAAACGTTGCCTCGGGATTGAGGGGATACTGCTAAATGGATGGGAGAGTCTGACCTTCTTTTGTGGTGATCCAGACAGGGGGCAGTTGGTGCGACAGACTTCTTGGCCTGAAATTGCACAGAGATGGGGTACAGCGTCTTAGGATCGGTCAATATTAAAAGGTTGTCTTACCAGATATCTCGTCTTCACCTCAGACTCCCTCCCGTATTGGACTAGACCCACCGCCAAGTTTTGCCAGTCTCCCTCGGTGCTGGAGACTTGTTTCGTTAGGGTGTATGCCAGGAACCCTGGGCTCTTTGGCTTGAACCCAGTGCAAACCCTAATGGTGGTATGAGGAACTACCAGTTCTGTCTGTCACCAAAGGAAATCTGGAAATTCGGCCAGTAATGCAATACCGTCTCATCCTTTAACCTGTCTAATCACTGCGACTGGGAACTTCTGTCCGTCGAGGGGTGCATAATATTGGCTTTCCTCTGTGGCGCACCCTGTAGGGTCAAAGCACAGAGTCACTTGAGGGTCGGCTGCTGGCAGAAGGAGTGGAGTCCAAATTAAGTGCCCTCCACTTAGGGGTCGGAAACTGGGGAAGCTGTCGGTTGGTCACCTGTCAAGGGTGACAGCATTGTCTGTGCAAAGAATCTCGATTTCCAACAGACAGAGCAAGTCTCTCCATGCTAGATTACACCCCCTGTCTGGTGGTGACTGTAAATGAAACCTCACACTGGCTCCCCTGGAAATCCACATGCAGTGGCTGGGTACGTGAATACCATGCCTTCAAACCCTGACAGAGTGATTATAACGTCTGATAGCTGGAATCCCTTTTCCGATACTATTTCCTGATCGAGAGTGGTCGTGGTTGCCCTCATATCAATCATAAACGGAACTGGATTTCCAGCAACTTGCAATATTACATTGGGCTCTTCCTGAGGGTTGGCACTCATGGTTGGAATCATCTTCTTGTCAATTTCTAAATGGGTAGTTGTCCCCCACCTGTCCCTTGGTAGGTTTTTGCTCCCATTTCTGTTCCTCAGATATAGCCCGCTCACGTCCTTCTTCCCGCTGAGCATATTCACCTTTAATATTAGTTCCCTTCGGGGTTGATCGATATTTGAAAGTTGGGTCCTAATGATATGTCAAAACTCGTCGCTTTTGATTTTGGTCATTGTCAGGCCAATCCATATTATTTGTTTTAATCATGTTGGCTAAATTAGTTGGTAAGCATTGGAGCAGTAGGGCATTGAACTGGGGGAACAGATTCCCATCATTAAAGTCTTGGTCTCCTGTGAAGGTGCCGTAGCAGGCCACAAATCGCTCTCAATAGTCTGGTCCCGACTCCCCAGGCTTAGGTTTGCATTCAGGTACTTTAGTGATGTTTACAGGTTGCTGGAGAGCCCTTTACAAAGCTTGAATGATCTGGTCTGTCTGTTCATTCTCATTTTGTTTTCCCGCCTGTAACTGCTGATAGGTTTCGTATCTCAATTCTGCCTTCCATTTCCGCCCCTCATCAGCTGAGAGAATCATGCAGGAGAGACCGAATAAATCTTGCGGAGTCGCATTAAACATTTGTATAGTACTGTGGACACACTGAGCAAACTGTGCTGTTTTTCCTTTCTATCTGGGGCCTGATTCATGATCATTATCATTTCTTGAGGCTTCCATGGTGCATACACAGGAATCACTGAGGGCTGTCCCTCCTGCTAGTCCTAGGGGGAGCGTTTGCTACTGATGTTCAGGAGGATTTAAACTAATGTGGCAGGGGGATGGGAACAAGTGCAGAGAGACAGAGGGGGGCAAAATGAGAGTAGAAGCAAAAAGTAGTGAGGTGAAAAGTAAAACTGGCAGGCAGTCAAATCCAGGGCAAAAATCAAAAAAGGCCACTTTTCAACATAATTATATAAGGGCTAAGTGTGTTGTAAAAACAAGCCTGAAGGCTTTGTGTGTCAATGCAAGGAGCATTCATAACAAGGTGGATGAATTGAATGTGCAGATAGTTATTAATGAATATGATATAGTTGGAATCACAGAGACATGGCTCCAGGGTGACCAAGGATGGGAGCTCAACATCCAGGGATATTCAATATTCAGGAGGGATAGACAGGAAAGAAAAGGAGGTGGGATAGCGTTGCTGGTTAGAGAAGAGATTAACGCAATAGAAAGGAAGTACATTAGCCTGGAGGATGTGCAATCGATATGGGTAGAGCTGCGTAACACTAAGGGGCATAAAACACTGGTGGGATTTGTGTACAGGCCACCTAACAGTAGTAGTGAAGTTGGGGATGGCATTAAACAGGAAATTAGAAATGCGTGCAAAAAAGGAACAGCAGTTATAATGGGTGATTTCAATCTACATATAGATTGGGTGAACCAAATTGGTAAGGGTGCTGAGGAAGAGGATTTCTTAGAATGTGTGCAGGATGGTTTTCTGAACCAACATGTCGAGGAACCAACTAGAGAGCAGGCCATTCTAGACTGGGTATTGAGCAATGAGGAAGGGTTAGTTAGCAATCTTGTCATGCGAGGCCCCTTGTGTAAGAGTGACCATAATATGGTGGAATTCTTCATTAAGATGGAGAGTGACATAGTTAATTGAGAACCAAATGTTCTGAACTTAAAGAAGGGCAACTTTGAAGATATGAGACGTGAATTAGCTAAGACAGACTGGCAAATGATATTTAAAGGGTTGACGGTGGATAGAAACATAGACACATAGAAAATAGGTGCAGGAGTAGGCCATTCGGCCCTTCGAGTCTGCACTGCCATTCAGTATGATCATGGCTGATCATCCAACTCAGAACCCTGTACCTGCATTCTCTCCATACCCCCGATCCTTTTAGCCACAAGGACCATATCTAACTCCCTCTTAAATATAGCCAATGAACCGGCCTCAACTGTTTCCGGTGGCAGAGAATTCCACAGATTCTCCACTCTCTGTGTGAAGAAGTTTTTCCTCATCCCAGTCCTAAAAGTCTTCCCCTTTATCCTTAAACTGTGACCCCTCGTTCTGGACTCCCCCAACATCAGAAACAATCTTCCTGCATCTTGACTGTCCAATCCCTTTAGAATTTTATACGTTTCAATAAGATCCCCCATCAATCTTCTAAATTCCAGTGAGTATAAACCTAGTCGATCCAGCCTTTCTTCATATGAAAGTCCTGCCATCCCAGGAATCAGTCTGGTGAACCTTCTTTGTACTCCCTCTATGGCAAGAATGTCTTTCCTCAGATTAGGGGACCAAAACTGCACACAATATTCTAGGTGCGGTCTCACCAAGGCCTTGTACAACTGCAGTAGAACCTCCCTGCTCCTGTACTCAAATCCTTTTGCTATGAATGCTAGCATACCTTTTGCCTTTTTCACCGCCTGCTGTACCTGCATGCCTCCCTTCAATGACTGGTGTATAATGACACCCAGGTCTTGATGTACCACCCCTTTTCCTAATCGGCCACCGTTCAGATAATAATCTGTTTTCCTTTTCTTGCAACCAAAATGGATAACCTTACATTTATCCACATTAAATTGCATCTGCCATGAATTTGCCCACTCACCTAACCTATCCAAGTCACCCTACATCCTCTTAGCATCCTCCTCACAGCTAACACCGCCGTCCAGCTTCATGTAATCCGCAAACTTGGAGATGCTGCATTTAATTCCCTCATCTAAATCATTAATATATATTGTAAACAACTGGGGTCCCAGCAATGAGCCTTGTGGTACCCCACTAGTCACTGCCTTCCATTCTGAAAAGGTCCCGTTTACTCCCACTCTTTGCTTCCTGTCTGCCAACCAATTCTCTATCCACATCAATACCATACCCCCAATACCGTGTGCTTTAAGTTTACACACTAATCTCCTGTGTGGGACCTTGTCAAAAGCCTTTTGAAAATCTAAATATACCACATCTACTGGCTCTCCCCTATCCACTCTTACTAGTTTCATCTTCAAAAAATTCTATAAGATTCGTCAGACATGACTTTCCTTTCACTACTCCATGCTGACTTTGTCCGATGATTTCACCTCTTTCCAAATGTGCTGTTATCACATCTTTGATAACCGACTCTAGCATTTTCCCCACCACCGACGACAGACTAACCGGTCTATAATTCCCCGGTTTTTCTCCTCCTTTTTTAAAAAACGGGGTTACATTAGCCACCCTCCAATCCTCAGGAACTATTCCAGAATCTAAGGAGTTTTGAAAAATTATCACTAATGCATCCACTATTTCTTGGGCTACTCTGGGATGCAGACCATCTGGCCCTGGGGATTTATCTGCCTTTAATCCCTTCAATTTACCTAACACCACTTCCCTACTAACATGTATTACCCTCAGTTCCTCCATCTCACTAGACCCTCAGTCCCTTACTATTTCCGGAGGGTTATTTATGTCCTCCTTAGTGAAGACAGAACCAAAGTAGGTATTCAGTTTGGTCTGCCATGTCTTTGTTCCTTATGATCAATTCACCTGTTTCTGACTGTAAAGGTCCTTACATTTGTCTTGACCAATCTTTTTCTTTTCACATATCTGTAAAAGCTTTTACAGTCAGTTTTTATGTTCCCTGCCAGCTTTCTCTCATAATCTTTTTTCCCTTTCCTAACTAAGCCCTTTGTCCTCCTCTGCCAGTCTCTGAATTTCTCCCAGTCCTCTGGTGTGCCGCTTTTTCTGGCTAATTTATATGTTTCTTCTTTGGACTTGATACTATCCCTAATTTCCCTTGTCAGCCACGGGTGCACTACCTTCCCTGGTTTATTCTTTTGCCAAACTGGGATGAACAATTGTTGTAGTTCATCCATGTGATCTTTAAATGCTTGCCATTGCATATCCACTGTCAACCCTTTAAGTATCATTTGCCAGTCTATCTTAGCTAATTCACGTCTCATACCTTCAAAGTTACCCTTCTTTAAGTTCAGAACCTTTGTTTCTGAATTAACTATGTCACTCTCCATCTTAATGAAGAATTCCACCATATTATGGTCACTCTTACCCAAGGGGCCTCGCACAACAAGATTGCCAACTAACCCTTCCTCGTTGCTCAATACCCAATGTAGAATGGCCTGCTCTCTAGTTGGTTCCTCAACATTCCTATGCAATGGCAAGCATTTAAAGATTGCATGGATGAACTACAACAAGTGTTCATCCCAGTTTAGCAAAAGAATAAACCAGGGAAGGTAGTGCACCCGTGGCTGACGGGAAACTAGGGATAGTATCAAGTCCAAAGAAGAAACATACAAATTAGCCAGAAAAAGTGGCACACCTGAGGACTGGGAGAAATTCAGAGTCCAGCAGAGGAGGACAATGGGATTAATTAGGAAAGGGAAAAAAGATTATGAGAGAAAGCTGGCAGGGAACATAAAAACTGACTGTAAAAGCTTTTATAGATAAGTGAAAAGAAAAATATTGGTTAAGGCAAATATAGGTCCCTTACAGTTAGAAACAGGTGAATTGATCATAGGGATCAAGGATCTGGCAGACCAATTGAATAACTACTTTAGTTCTGTCTTCACTAAGGAGGATATAAATAATCTTCTGGAAATAGTAGAGGACCGAGGGACTAGTGAGATGGAGGAACTGAGGGAAATACATGTTAGTAGGGAAGTGGTGTAGGTAAATTGAAGGGATTAAAGGCAGATAAATCCCCAGGGCAAGATGGTCTGCATCCCAGAGTGCATTAGAAAGTAGCCCAAGAAATAGTGGATGCATTAGTGATAATTTTTCAAAACCCCTTAGATTCTGGATTAGTTCCTGAGTATTGGAGGGTGGCTAATGTGACCTCACTTTTTTTAAAAATGAGGGAGAGAGAAACCGGGGAATTATAGACTGGTTAGCCTCACATCGGTGGTGGGGAAAATGCTAGAGTTGGTTGTGAAAGATGTGATAACAGCACATTTGGAAAGAGGTGAAATAATAGGACAACATCAGCATGGATTTGTGAAAGGAAAATCATGTCTGGCGAATCTTACAGAATTTTTTGAGGATGTAACTAGTAGAATGGATAGGGGAGAACAAGTGGATGTGGTATATTTGGATTTTCAAAAGGCTTTTGACAAGGTCCAACACAGGAGATTAGTGTGCAATCTTCAAGCACACGGTATTGGGGGTATGGTATTGATGTGAATAGAGAATTGGTTGGCAAACAGGAAGCAAAGAGTGGGAGTAGCTGGGACCTTTTCAGATTGGCAGGCTGTCACCAGTGGGGGACTGCAAGGCTCAGTGCTGGGACCCCAGTTGTTTACAATATATATTAATGATTTAGACGAGGGAATTAAATGCAGCATCTCCAAGTTTGCAGATGACACGAAGCTTGGCGGCAGTGTTAGCTGTGAGGATGCTAAGAGGATGCAGAGTGACTTGGATAGGTTAGGTGAGTAGGCAAATTCATGGCAGATGCAATTTAATGTGGATAAATGTAAGGTTATTCACTTTGGTTGCAAGAACAGGAAAACAGATTATTATCTGAATGGCCGATTAGGAAAAGGGGAGGTGTAACGAGACCTGGGTGTCATTGTACACCAGTCATTGAAAGTGGGCATGCAGGTACAGCAGGCAGTGAAAAAGGCAAATGGTATGTTGGCATTCGTAGCAAGAGGATTTGAGTACAGGAGCAGGGAGGCTCTACTGCTGTTGTACAAGGCCCAGGTGAGGCCACAGCCGGTGTACTGTATGCAGTTTTGGTCCCCTAATCTGAGGAAAGTCATTCTTGCCATAGAGGGAGTACAAAGAAGGTTCAACAGATTGATGCCTGGAATGGCAGGACTTTCATATTGTTGGGCTTTAAATTCTGCCCTGTGTTCGTTTAGGAAGAGAGACAACCAACACCGGAATATTACAAAACTTGGCTTTAATGCAGAAGCGTAACTGGCACAGCGAGGAGACAAGACCCCTGCTGGGGAAGGCGCGTTCTGCCCTCCCCTTACATTCTTTTCTTATTTATACCCTTTTCCCTTTGCCCAACCCCCCGCTACACATATTTGATAATGCTGAACTTTGTTATACATATTTGGTAATATTGGACACTTTTGCCCTTCTAATTGGTCTGATATCATTTTTTCACGAATTCCCTGTTTTACTGAATCACGTGACACTAGCAGTTTGGAGACAAAGGATCCCTTGTTTCGCTCCCTCCCTTGTATTTCTGTCTGCTAATATCACGCTGACCTGAACTGGCAGTCGCAAATTAACCCTAACAATATGAATAAAGACTGGATCGACTAGGCTTATACTCGCTGGAATTTAGAAGACTGAGGTGGGATCTGATTGAAATATATAAAATTCTAAAGGGATTGGACAGGCTAGATGCAGGAAGATTGTTTCCGATGTTGGGGGAGTTCAGAACGAGGGGTCACAGTTTAAGGACAAAGGAGAAGCCTTTTAGGACCAAGATGAGGAAAAACTTCTTTACACACAGAGTGGTGAATCTGTGGAATTCTCTGCCACAGGAAACAGTTGAGGCCGGTTCATTTGGCTATATTTAAGAGGGAGTTAGATATGGCCCTTGTGGCTAAAAGGATCGGGGGTATGGAGAGAAAGCAGGCACAGGGTTCGGAGTTGGATGATCAGGCATGATCATACTGAATGGTGGTGCAGGCTTGAAGGGCCTAATGTCCTATTCCTGCACTTATTTTCTATGTTTCTATGTGTGGAAAATTAAAATCTCCCACAATCACAACCTTGTGCTTACTACAAATATCTGCTATCTCCTTACAAATTTCCTCGCTCCCAATTAGGTTGTTTATAATACACCCCTATAAGTGTTACTATACCTTCCGCATTCTTCAATTCCACCCAAATAGGCTCCCTAAATGAGCCCTGTAATCTATCCTGTCAAAGCACCGCTGTCATATTTTCTTGGACAAGCATTGCAATACCTCCCCCTCTTGCCCTTCTGATTCTATCACACCAGAAGCAATAAAATATTGGAATATTTATTTGCCAATCACACCCCTCCTGCAACCATGTTTCACTAATAGATACAGCATCATATTTCCAGTTATCAATCCATACTCTAAGCTCATCCACCTTTCTTACAATGCTCCTAGCATTAAAATAAATGCATTCAAGAAACTTTCCACCTCTTCCTCTCTGTTTATCCGTAACGGTGCAAATAACTTTGTTATCTCTTTTCTTGCCTTCTCCCCTACATCTTCAGTCTGAACGCTCCTACATCAGGGAGGAAGTTCAAATCATCTGTGTGTTAAAAGTTCAGCCATCATGGTGACTGAAGGCAGCTGTAGGTTCATGAGGGACTGTTACTGTCAGATTCTGCAGTTCTTGCGGCTGCTCATCGCACCCAGGACTGAACCCTGGTCACAGAGCATTGGAGGTGTCCGTTCTGCTGATGTTAGCCTTAAACTAGACAGGCGTTTAATATTGTGGAGCTGTGATATATAAATCAGTTCTGTGTCAAATCCCGTGTCTCAGGTACTTACTGTCTCTACCACACTCACAATGTACACTAGAAAGGCCACTCAGCCCATCTGGTTCCTGCCCATGTTTCTGTTCCATATCAGTATATCAAAATCTACCCCTGCTGTTCCCCTCTCACTCTCCCTGAGATGACAGGTTGCAACTAGTCACCACTCCGTCGGATAGGAGATTTCCCATGAATTTCATGGAAACATATAAATGCACAACACATTACAGATGTTTTGTCCCACATTGCCGTGCCGATCATGTAACTTACTCTAGAAACTGCTCAGAATTACCCTGCCACATAGCCACCTATCTTCCTAAGCTCCATGTACCTATCTGAGGGTCTCTTCAAAGACCATATTGTATCCGCTTCTACCACCGTCGCTGGCGGTGCACTCCACACACACACAACACTCTTTGCTTAAAAAGTTAGCTCTGACGTCTCCTCTGTACCTACTTCCAAGCAGCTTAAACCTATTCCCCTCATGTTAGCCATTTCAGCCCTGGGAAAAAGCCTCTGACTATCCATACGACCAATGCCTCTCATCATCTTAGACACCCGCATGATTTTCCTGCATGATTTTCTCCAGGCTGAATAAGACTATGAGCTCACTGTGGTTTTGACGTTCTCTCTCTCTCTCTCTCTCTCTCTCTCCTTGTGTCTGACGTCACAGCCCCGCCTCACTCAGGCACTTAAAGCGACACTCACAGTAAACGAACCCGCGGTCTCGCAACACAATGCACATCTAAAGTCTGACAGCAGACTAGCGAGTGAATCTTCGATGGAGCAGAGTCAGAAACCAAAGTGTTGCCAGCCTGAGTCAGGGCTTTGGGGCTCCAGTGAGAGATGGGTTCTAGAGTTTACCAGGAGGAGGAGGAATCAGACCAGCAGGATGTGGCTATAAAAGAAAGGTCAGAAACATTTGGAAACTGGTTGACCGGAAAAAAAGGAGGTTAATTTCAGGCAGCAATTGTGGAGAGAGGAATAAATAGAAAACGCTTAGGCCGAGCTCCTTTCAGCATGCCTAGACTGTGTATTCCTCTGCTAAGTTGCTCTCTGAATTGCAGAGTTCCTCCAGCATTTTGTGTGTGTCCGTCTCTGTATTTCCAGCAACTGCAGAATCTCCTGTGTTTTATATCTGCATTTTACTTTAGCGTTAGATACACGTTGGTATTGAGTATATTGTTTATGGGAGCCGCTTTCTGCGTTAAAACAGCTGCTGATTTCTTCTATACACACAAAAAAAAAATGAGGTATGGGCATTGAAGAAAGCTTGCAGAAATGTTTAATGGCACCGTGATTACCATAGGGCCATGCATTAAGAATTTCACCGGTGCTGAAGCGCCAATGAAATGCGCAGGCGTCAGGCTGAGGACGTCCCTGAGTTTCACGCATGCGCGCAGTACACAGAAGGCCTTGAAAATGTCGGCTGCAGGTAAGAGCGATTCTCCGTTTTTTTATATTAAACACTGACTTCGGGACAATTCCTGTGAAATCCGGACACCGTGGCCAACAATCCCAGGGCTGTCCTGCTCTCGTCCCTCTCTCTCAGCCCCACGATCTGTATACGGGCCCCGGGGAGCTTCCGGCTGATGAGTGAATGGGAACCGATGGATCTTTCAGACAGAGCTGAGCTCCAGCTATCTAAAGGCAAGGATTAGGAACTCGAAGAAAGGGAACAAAATCTTTTACATCACCAGTTGAGAAAATCACCTTTGTTCTACCTCCAATCACTAATAAGAGAAAATCTGAAGATGCTGGAAATCCAAGCAACTCACACACAAAATGCCGGCAAAATTCAGCATTAGTACTCTTTTCCGTAGATGCTGCCTGGCCTGCTGAGTTCCTCCAGCATTTTGTGTCTGTTGCTTGTTCTACCTCCTCTTGTTCTGGACTTTTCTACCCGTGAGAGCATGTTTTGTCCCATTCTCTCTGGGTACATGATGATATCAAACATCTTTGCCTTGGGCAGCAAGTAGCTTTCACATTACATATGTGCCAGACTCCAGTGAGACAGACTACTGCCCTTCCCTTCATATTCAGTGGCATTGCCATCACTGAGTTCACCACTGTCAGTCTTTGTCTGATGTGTGTATTGTGGCGATGCAAACAGTGCTGGAGAATTGGGGGAGGCTTCAGGGGAATATAGAAACTGAGTTCACCACTGTCAGTCATTGAGTGGGGGAGGGTTCAGTGGAAATATTTATGTAGAATACAGAAACTGGTGATACTTGAGCCCCCTGTCTCTATTGTGGTGTTGCAAAAGTTGCTGGAGAATTTACAAGTGCGAAGAAGTGGAGTGATATTTGGAAATCTGACTTTTTAAAGTGTAAATTCGCAAGCAAACCACATATGGACAATATGCAAAATCTTTGGTGAGAAAATCCTCCATTACCCATTACAGGCCTGCTAAATAGGTTGTGTGAGAGTGCAGATGAACTGGATCGAACCCAGAGGAGATCAAAGTTCCTATTGACCGTAATTTTGTAGCTGTGAAAAAAAATACCTCTCTATAAAAAATTCACTGTGCACATCTTGTCACTGGGTAAAAAAAATGCACAGTGCAAGACTTATGTACACACTGGTTATTACAATTAGAGGGGGTATTGGAGGGAAGATGGGGAGACCTGTAGTGTCCCTGATGCCCTCACTTACAAGATGTGCATCCAGCTGCAGCTTGTAACCCTGCACTTTAAGGAGTTGGAACTTGAAACGCATATGGGGATTGATGGTCATTCCAGATACCAGCACTCTGCCCAGTCAGGAGATGATTTTTCTTCCAACTTGAGTTTAACCTCACTGTAACAGTGTGATACCAAATCAAACCTTGGCAACTCAAGTAATCTCATCTGAAATGTTGTCCTACACCCATTGATGGATTTTGTAAATCTTTTACAGGTTAAAAACGGGAAGGAATTTGTCTTCAGGAATCTCAAACACGACACGCCAGTTTTGTTGTCTCTGTCTAGATATTTAAGAAGTGGATCCAATTGACCATCCTTCCTGCTCAGACTGTGGGGAGGGATTCATTCGGTTATCTGAGCAACTAGCAAGTCCGGCATTTTACACAGGAGAAAGGCTGTTCACCTGCTCAGACAGTGGGAATGGATTCACTTGGTCATTTCAACTGAAGGTACATCAGCAAGTTCACACTGGGCAAGGCCATTCATCTGTTCTGTGTGTGAGAAAGGATTCTGCCGGGCATCCCACCTGTGGACACACCAGTCAGATCACACTGGGCAGAGGCTGGTCATCTGCTGAATTTCGGGGAAGGGATTTTCTCGGTCATCTGACCTAATGGCTCACCAGCGAGTTCACACTGGGGAGAGGCCGTTCACCTGCTCAGACTGTGGGAAGGGATTCGCTCGGTCATCTGACCTAATGGCTCACCAGAGAGTTCACACTGGGGAGAGGCCATTCATCTGCTCAGACTGTGGGAAGGGATTCATTTCATCATCTAAACTGAAGATACATCAGAGAGTTCACACTGGAGAGAGGCCGTTCACCTGCTCAGTCTGTGGGAAGGGATTCACTCGGTCATCCCACCTACAGAGACACCAGCGAGTTCACACTGGGGAGAGGCCATTCACCTGCTCAGAATGTGGGAAGGGATTCATACTGTCATCCTACCTAATGGCACACCAGTTTGTTCACACCAGGGGGCAGCCATTCACCTGCACAGTCTGCGGGAAGGGATTCACTCAGTCATCCGACCTACTGAGTCATCAGCGAGTTCACACTGGGGAGAGGCCATTCACCTGCACAGTCTGCGGGAAGGGATTCACTCAGTCATCCAACCTACAGAGTCATCAGCGAGTTCACACTGGGGAGAGGCCATTCACCTGCACAGTCTGCGGGAAGGGATTCACTCAGTCATCCGACCTACTGAGTCATCAGCAAGTTCACACCATGGAGAAGCCGTTCACCTGCTCAGTCTGTGGGAAGGGATTCACTCGGTCATCCCACCTACAGAGACACCAGCGAGTTCACACTGGGGAGAGGCCATTCACCTGCTCAGAATGTGGGAAGGGATTCATACTGTCATCCTACCTACAGAGACACCAGCGAGTTCACACTGGGGAGAAGCCATTCACCTGCTCAGACTGTGGGAAGGGATTCACTCGGTCAACCCACCTACTGAGACATCAGCGAGTTCACACTGGGGAGAAGCCATTCACCTGCTCAGTCTGTGGGAAGGGATTCACTCAGTCATCTAACCTAAAGGTACATCAGCGAGTTCACACTGGGGAAAAGCCATTCACCTGCTTAGACTATGGGATAGGATTCACTCAGTCATCACAACTACTGGCACACCAGTCAGTTCACAGTGGGGACTGGCCGTTGTTATGAATCCCTGGGTTTCATTTACTGTGGACTGTCATTTTAAGAGAGAGAGATTAAGAAGGCGAATCAGTCTGACTTGCAGCTTGTTTACATCATTCGCAGCTTGTTTAGTTTTAACCGGGGACAAAGACACTCAGAGTCAGACGGAGACGAAGGAGGAAAAATGGAAGGATCAAAACCAGGGAACTAGTGGCCAAGGGTCACTGTTTGCAACTGTCCTATGCCCAAAAGGGTGTGTTAAATATCGTTCACCGTACATCGTATGTGTGGTTGTCACCTCGTTTGGTCCATAGGAGTGGATCGGATTTGGCGCATCCTGTGGAGACCACTTATGTGTTAGCCCTTGCCTGGGGTAATTCACTTGAAGACGATACACCTTGTGACAAGTCACTTTCGGTGATAATTTGTATGTGGATTTGGAACGATGACGGATAAAATCTACAGCGACTGTTCTCTCGTTTTACCATCGTGGAACCTGTGGAATTCTACATATTTGCGTTCTCTCGCCATTTACCCTGGATTACAAATCTCTCTCTCTCATCGCCTATTCTGTAGTTGAACTGAACTTTCATACTTTACCATCTCAACACTCTAAGCCTTGTTTCCCCCGAGCTCAATAGTTTGGGAGTTATATTTACTCACATTTATAAACTTAACACTGTTAACTTCTGTTTATCTTGTTTAAGTTGCAATATTACAAGTAGATTCTATTAAAGATAGATTTAACATTGCTGCTGGCTTGTTTCTAAAGCATTATAGTTCATAACAAATTTGGGGCCTGCGTCTGGGATATGAACAAATTTGGGGGCTATTGATCGATTAATTATCGATTTGATTGGGGAAATCCCTTTTGATTTATTTGTGTGTGGAAATCAGCAGCAGTGGATATTGATAAATTTCTGTAGGTTGGATGACTGAGTGAATCCCTTCCCACGTACTTCCTCATCCAGGTCATCCACTCTTGGTCTTCCTGGAATCATTCTTTGAAACTTCTCTGGACCCACTCCAATACGAACACATCTTTTGCTCAATAATAAGTCGGAAGGACAGTTCGGAATCTGCTCACCAAACACCAACAGTGATCTGCCCAATGCGTTATAAAGCTATAGTATCGCATCCTTGCTCTTATATTGCTAACATTGCAGTTGTCATCCTTAATCAACTCAATCTGCAAGCAAATCTTTAGCGCCTTTTGCTCAAGGACTCAAAAGCACTTATGCGCCTCTATTTTTTTCAAGTTTCTCCCATTTATTTTTTTTCTACACCCAATTACTTCTACCAAATGTACATGACTTGCATACACTGTATTTCAACTGCTACTTTGCTGGCATTCTCCAGACCTATCGAAGTCCTTCTGCAGACTCCCGCTTTGCTCTAAACTACCTGTCCCGTACCTATCTTTGTATCAACTGCAATGTTCGTCACCAAGGTATCAATTCCATCATCCATATCATTCAGATTTAACATGAAACGATGCGGTCTCAATACTGACCCCCTACAGAATAGCATTAGTTACCGACAGCAAAACAGAATTGCCCACATTATTCTGACTCTTTCTCCCTTGTCAGTACAAGTTTCTTTCCTGTAATTCCATGAGCTGTGATCCTGTTAAGCAGCCTCACGTGCAGCACCTTAGAAACATAGAAAACCTGCAGCACGTTACAGGCCCTTTGGCTCACAAAGCGATGCCGAACATGTCCTTGCTCTAGAAATGCCAAGGGTTACCTACAGTTCTCTATTTTTCTCAGCTCCGTGTACCTATCCAGGAGTCTCTTAAAAGACCCTATCGTGTCCGCCTCCACCACCATTGCCGGCAGCTCATTCCAAGCATTCACCACTCTCTGTGTAAAAACTTAACCCTGACATCTCCTCTGTACCTACTTCCAAGCATCTTCAAACTATGTCCTCTCGTGCTAGCAATTTCAGCCCTGGGAAAAAGCCTCGAACTATCCACACGATCAATGTCTCTCATTTTCTTGAACACCTCTATCAGGTCACCTCTCATCCTCCATCACTCCAAGGAGAAAAGGCAGAGTTCACTCAACCTATTCTCAAAAGACATGCTCCCCAATCCAAACAACATCCTCGTAAATCTCCTCAGCACACTTTCTATGGCTTCCACATCCTTCCTGTAGTTTGGCGACCAGAACTGAGCACAGTACTCCAAGTGGGGTCTGACCAAAGTCCTATATAGCTGCAACATTACATCTCGGCTTTAAACTCAAGCCTGCGTTTGATTAAGGCCAATGCACAGTATGGCTTCTTAACCACAGAGTCAACCTACATAGCAGCTTTGAGTCTCCTATGGACTCCGTCCCCAAGATCCCTCTGTTCCTCCACACTGCCAAGAGGCTTACCATTAATAATATATTCTATCATATTTGACCGAAGCAAATGAACCACATCACACTTCTTTGGGTTGAACTCCATTTGCCACTTCTCAGCCCAGGTTTGCAGACTATCAACATCCCCCTGCAACCTAACCCAACCTTTGTGTCATCAGCAAATTTCCTAACCCGTACCTCCACTTCCTCATCCAGGAAAAAAGTCAAGAAGGGTAGGGGTCCCAGAACCGATCCCTGAGGCAGACCACTGGTCACCGACCTCCATGTAGAATATGACCAGTCTACAACCACTCTTTGTCTTCTGTGAGCAAGCCAGTTCTGGATGCACAAAGCAATGTGCCCTTGGATCCCATGCCTCCTTACTTTCTCAATCAGCCTTGCATGGGGTTCCTTGTTGAAGATCATCTGAAAATCCGAGCAAACAACATACACTGCCTCTGCTTTATCTATCTTGCCTGTTATTTCCGCAAAGTATTCCAAGAGATTTGTCAGTCAAGATTTCCTCGAAAGAATCCGGCTGACTTTGGCCTACTTCATCATGTTTCCCCCAATTACAGTCCCCGAAAAACACACTCTTAGTACACTCTAACATCTTCCTGACCACTACGGTCAGACTAACTGTCCAATAATTTTCTTTCTTGTGCCCCCTCTCTTCTTAAATTGTGGAGTGGCATTTGCAAATTTATGGTCCACCAGAACCGTTCCAAAGTCTAGTGATTTCTGATAGATCATTACTCATCACTTGAAGAGAAAACTAAGGGGGAACTTCTTCATTCAGAGGCGGGGAGAGTGTGCACCGAGCTGCCAGAGCAAGTGGCAGGGACGATTGTAATCTTTAAGAGAAGTTTGCTTAGGTCACTGGATGAGAAGCATATGGAGGGCTATGGTCCAGGTGGAAGTTGTTGGAACTCAGAAGATTAATGCTTTAGCACGGACTAGACTGGCCGAATGGCATTTTCCTGTGTTGTCGTGTTTTATGACTCTAATGCCTTCACAATCTCTTCAGCTACCTCTTTCTGAACTCTGCGGTGTCTTATCTACCTTCAGGCCTTTCAGCTTCAAAAACACCTTCTCTCCTTGGTAAAAGCATGTATCCTCACTTCTGCCCCAGGTACTGCTGAATCTTTGGCATTTATGTAATAAATTTAATGACACAACTGTAGTGGGTGACTTCAATCTGCAGGAGGATTGTGAAAGTCAGATTGGCGTGAGATCGCAAAAGAGGGGATGTATTGAATGCAAACGAAATGGCTTTTTAGAGCAGCTGATGGTTGAGCCTACTCGGGGAACTGCTATCTTAGATTGGGTGTTGTGTAATAACCCAGATCTTATTAGGGAGGTTAATGTAAAGGAACCATTAGAAGGCAGTGATTATAATATGATTGAATTCCTCCTGCAATTTGTGAGGGAGAAGCACAGGCAAGATGCATAGTATCTCAATGGAATGAAAGGGAATTTCAGAGGCGTGAGAGAGGTGATTCCCCAGGTGGATTGGAGGATGCTGGTGGAGAAGACGCCAGAACAGAAATAGCTGACGTTTCTGGGAATAGTTCATAATGTGCAGGATAGATATGTCCCACAGACGTAGTTCTCAAACAGCGGGGCTAGGCTATCGTGGCTGACAAAGGAAGTTAAGGACTGTATAAAAGCATATAAGGTAGCAAAAGTGAGTAGTAGGTTGGATAATTGGGTAGCTTTTAACATCCAACAACAGGCAAATTTAAAATAAAAGCTATAAGGGGAAAGGTGAAATATGACAGCAAACTATACAATAATATAAACCAGTTATAAAATATACGAAAGGGAGGCGAGAGTTGATATTGGACCACTGGAAAATGATGCTCATGGGGTACAAATGGGGAAGAGCTGGTAGATGAACTTGATAGGTACTTTGCATCCGTCTTGTCTGTGGAAGACACCACCAGTGTGCCAGAGATCCGTGAGTGTCAGGGAGTAGGAGTGAGTGCCATTGCTATTACAAAGGAAAACGTGCTAGGCCAACTCAGGTTCTTAAAGTGGATAAGTCACCTGGACCAGATGGACTACATCCCAGAGTCCTGAGAGAGGTTGCTGGAGAGATAACAGATGCATCGGTCATGACCTGTCAAGAATCACTTGATCCTGGCATAGTCCTGGAGGACAGGAAGATTGCAAATGTCAATCAACTCTTTGAGAAGGGAGGAAGGCAAAGTAAAGCAAATTATAGTCCAGTAGGCCTAACCTCAGTGGCTGGGAAAGTGTGGAGTCATGATAACAGATGATGTTTTGGGGTACTAGGAGACTAATGATATAATAAGACAAAGCCAGCATAGGTTCTGTACAGGGAAATCTTGCCTGACAAGTCTGTTGCAGATCTTTGAGGAAGTCATAAGCAGGATGGACAAACGAGAGGCAGTGGATATCATTTACTTGGATTTTCAGAAGGTATCTGATCAGGTGTCACACATGAAACTGCTTAACAGGATAAAAGTCAGAAGTAATACTGGCATGGATAGAGGAATTGCTGACAGCCAAGAGGCAGTGAGTGGGAATAAAAGGGGCCTTTTCTGGTTGGCCAGCAGTGACTTGTGGTCTTCAGGGGTCAGTATTCGGTCCGCTACTTTGTCAGTGATCTGGATAATGGAACTGATGGGGTTGTGTGGCTCAGACTGTGGGAAGAGATTCACCACATCATCTCACCTAGTGACTCACCAGTCAGTTCACACTGCAGTGAGGGATTTCACCTGTTCAGTCTGTGGGAAGAGATTCACTCAGTCATCTAACCTACAGAGACACCAGCGAGTTCACACTAGGGAGAGGCTGTTCACCTGCTCAGACTGTGGAAAGGGATTCACACAGTTAGCTAGCCTACAAGCACACCAGTGAGTTCACACTGGGGAACCGCCGTTCACCTACTCAGGCTGTGGAAAGGGATTCACCAAATCATCTCACCTAGTGACTCACCAGTCAGTTCACACAGCAGAGAGGGATTTCACCCGCTCAGATTGTGAGAAGGGATTCACTCAGTCATCTGATCTGCTGGCATACAAGTGAGTTCCACTGGGGAGAGGCCTTCGACCTGTGAATGTGGGAAGGCATTCACACTATCATCTCATCTATTAAAACACCAGCGAGTTCACACCACTTAGAGGCCGATCGTCTGCTCAGACTTTGGGAAGAGATTCTCTCAACCGTCTCCACCAAGGCTGCATCATTGTGTTCAACTGGGGAGAGGCCGTTCACCTGCTGTGAATATGGGAAGGGATTCACTCAATAATCTAACCTTGTAACACACGACCGGGTTCACATTGGGGAGAAAGTTTCAATAAGCTGTAGGCTGGATATTTGCCCATACCCGTTGCTGAATGCAATTTCGAGAGTGACTGGGGGAGTCTAGTACAAGAGGACATGACTTAAGGTTTACAGGGCGCCCATTCAGAACAGAGATGCGAAGAATTTTTTTTTAGTCAGAGAGTGGTGAATCTGTGGCATTTGTTGCCACGGGTAGCAGTGGAGGACAAGTCATTGGGTGTGTTTAAGGCAGAGATTGATAGGTATCTGAGTAGTCAGGGCATCAAAGGTTACGGTGAGAAGGTGGGGGAATGGGACTAAAGGGCAGATTGGATCCACTCATGATGAAATTGTGGAGCAGACTCGATGGGCCGAATGGCCGAATCTGCTCCTTTGTGTTATGGTCTTATGTGATTTTTTTCTCATGTGTGTTATTCCTCTTCCTCCTTCTGTCCAAGGTCGTGTTAATCTCAGTGGGTTTGAGTGTAAGTAGTTTTTTCTAAACTTGTCATTTCAGTTCTTACTTATCTTTGTAAATTTTACTGATTGAAATGGGACTAAGATATTTTCATTAAAAAATGTCAATGTCAGTATTGATGGAAGTGTTTATTGCGTTTGTTGTATTTGTTAACTATTGAGCTCTGTTCGGCAGTTTTTTAAAGCCTTGAAATAAATTTTGTCAAAGGTTTTCCCAATATTGCACTACTTTCTGTTGTTTTTGCTTGTTGATTTTCCAGATACGTGGTTATCACGAGTCCCGGTGAAGGGTCATGGCCGGAAATGTTGATTCCCATCCATAGATGCTGCCTGACCTGCTGAGCTTCTCCAGCACTTCGTGTGAATTTCTCTCGATTTCTTGCATCTGCAGGTCCTCCTGTTTCCCAGATATTTATATGTTTAGTGAAATAACAAGCCGGCCGTTGGGTTGTGTGGCTCTGTTGGTAAAATATTAAATGAAATCATTAAATAAGAGGTGGCATAGGGTTGGGCGGTGTAGAATCTGTGGGTAGTATCAAGGAATAGCAAATGTACAAAAAGACCCTGATGGGAATTGTATAGTGACCCCAAAACAGTAGTAAGTATGTGGTCCACAAATTACAATGAGAGATAGAAAATGCGTGCCAAAAGGGCAATGTTACAATAGTCATGGAGGATTGTCATGCAGGTGATTAGGAAAATCAGGATGGTGTTGGTCTCAAGAGGAGGAATTCCTAGAATGTCTACAAGATGCATTTTTAGGGCAGCTCGTGGCTGAGCCCACTTGGGGGGGGGGGGGGGGGGTCAGCTATTCTGGATTCGGTGTTGTAATGAACCGGAATTAATTAGGTCATTTGAGTTCAAGGAACCCTTCGGGACAAGTGATCTTAATCTGATCAAATTCACCCTGACATTAGAGAAGGAGAAACTAAAGTCAGATGTGGAATAAAGAGAATTAGAGAGGCATGAGAGAAAAAATTGTCAAAATTGATTTGAAAAGAACACGGGCAGGGATTAAAACAGAGCAACAATGGCTGGAATTTCTGGAAGCAATTCGGAAGTCACAGAGAGGAAGTGGTATTCTAAAGGTAAGGTGACAAAACCGTGGCTGATAAGAGAAATCAAAGACACCATATAAAACAAAGAGTGTGCACAGAACAAAAAATACTGGGAAGTTAGAGGATTGGGAAGCTTTTAAAAATGATCAGAATGCAACTAAAATCATTAAAAAGGAAAAGATGGAATACTTAGGTGAGCTAGCCGGTAATATTAAAGAGGATATCATTTTTTTCTTCAGATACATACAGTGCAAAAGAGAGGCAGAATTGGATATCAAACCACTGGGGAATGATGCTGGAGAGGTAGTAATTGGGTGGGGGTGAAAGGTGATGGCTGATGTACTGAATCAGTATCGTACTCTTTGGAAGACGCTGGCAGGAGTATCGAAGTCCCAGATGTCAGTGGTCAGAATGTGTAAAGTTACATTACTCGGGGGAAAGTAGAAGGAAAGGCGATGAGCTGTGATTTTTTTACTGGAAGGAGAAATCGATATTCATGCCTTCAGGTTGGAGCTATGCAGTTGGAATATGATGTGTTTCATTTCAACCCTGAGGCTGTCACGTTGAACAACTCCAGCCATTGCTATTCTGCCATCATCCCTGCTAGTGTCCCCTTCCAATCAACTTCGGTAAGCTCTTCTCCCGTGCTTCTACGTAGTTCCCCTCACAATACTAATAAAGATGCATCTTGTTGTACCTTTCCCCTCTCAAAGTGCAGGGTGAATTGCAACATGTTATGATCACAGCGTCAACATGGTTCCTTTACCATAAGCTCCCTAATCAAATTTGGTTCTTTGGACAACACCCAATCCAGAATTAACATTTCTCAAGAGGGCACAAATACAAGCTATTCTAAAAGGCATTGCATTAGTATTTTCCAAATGCCCTCTCTTGAGATCAAACACCAACCTAATTTTCATAATCTACCTCCACCCATCCCGCTCATGGACCGTTTGTCCCACTCACATCGGGGGGTAGATACGCAGCATCCTCGCCAGGACTACCAGCCTTTGGGACAGATACTTTTCCCAAGCAGTAAAGCTAATAAATATCTCTACCCACTAACCCACCCTTCCACACCGCCAAACACCTTTAACATTTCCAGTCTGTCATCTTATATGCAGGCATCCTATGCCGAGCGTCACTTTATGAACATATAATCAATCTGTGCACAGTATATAAGCCGTGGATATATGTTGCTTTTATTGTGTTTCTGTATTGCATTGGAACTGGAGTAATAATTATTTCAACCTCATTTACACCTGTTTGCTGGAAATGAAATTAAACAACCTTGAATCTTGAAGAAACATTTCAGCAGGCTGCAGCGTCACATTTCTGTCTCTCAGCGTTATTGCGGCAGAGCGCCATCGGGTGACAATGGACTCCACCGATCTGGGGGTCCTGTTATTATGGCAAATCACCACTAAGTGGCAGTGTTGTCCACAAAAGGGAGAGGTTTACAGTGATAAAGAGTGGTGTAGTGGACTGGAAGCCAACTGCAAGTGGATGAAGTGCCAGAGATGCCCCAAACCACTCTCCTCACCACTAGTCAGGGTCCCAAACAGTCCTTCCATTTGAGGCAAATTTTCAACATCGTGCCTGTTGGGATCATCTACTGTTTCTAGTTTTCCAGTGTGGCCTCCTCGACATCAGTGAGACCCGATGTAGTCTCTGCATTCTGCTCTCTGTCCCGATGAGATTCTGCAGATGTTGGAGATGCAGAGTAACAGACACAACATGTTGGAGGAAGTCAGGAGGTCAGGTAGCTTCTATAGAGGGGATAAAGCAAAACAGAGATTTCCTGCCGAGACCCTTCATCAGGACTGGAAGTGAGGAGATGCCGGAATAAGATGGTGCGGGGAAATGAAAGAGTCCAAGCTGGTAGGTGATAGGTGAAGCCAGATAAGAGTGAAGGTGAGTGGGTGGGGGAGGTGGGAGATGAAGTGAGACGCAGTGAGGTGGTTGGTGGAAAATGCAAAGGACTGAAAAGGAGGAATCTAATAGGACAGGAGAGCCGACAATGGGGAAGAAAGTAAAGGGGAACCAGAGGAAGACGATCCGCAGTGGAGAAGAGAGAAGTGAGGAGACAGAATGGAGGAGACTGGCGTGTGGGTTGATGAAATGAAAAGGTGGAGATAGAAATTAAAGGTATCGATGCTCATGCCATCCGGATGTAATATGAGGTGTTGCTCCTCCAACCTGAGAGTGCACTCATCGTCTTAGTTAAACAATGAACCGGAAGGGAGAGTGGATTAATAGTTTTCCCCTTGGATCCCTATAACTCAATCCTCTCTCACCTTAAACCAATCCTCTCTGGTTGTTGATTCCACAAAAATGGGGTAAAAGAAAAAAATAAACGTAGAAAACCTACAGCATAATACAGGCTCTTCGGCCCACTAAGTTGTGCTGAGCATGTCCCTAAATTAGAATTTACGAGGGTTACCCATAGCCCTCTATTTATCTAAGCTCCATGTACCTATCCAGTAGTCTCTTAAAAGACCCTATCGTAGCCGCCTCCACCACCATTGCCGGCAGCCCATTCCACACACTCATCACTCTGAGTATGAAACTTACCCCTGACATCTCCTTTGTACCTGCTCCCAAGCACATTAAACCAGTGCCCTCTGTGGTAGCTATTTTAGCCCTGAGGAAAAGCCGCTGACTATCTACACGATCAATGCCTCTCATCATCTTGTACACCTCTATCAGGTCACCTCTCATCCTCAGTCGCTCCAAGGAGAAAAGGCCGAATTCTCTCAACTGCGCACATTCTCCGTTTCTGTACACTTATAGTTTGGAACACCTGCATAATGTCAGCCTCATTAGTAAGTCTTCGGAATCTGTTGAATTTATAACACTGCTAGTGTACAGTAGAGAGTCAATTCAGACCTGCTAAACCCTACCACTGATTCTGTATCACGACAGTCCTTTTAAATCCTCCCCTGTTGCTCCCCTCTCGTTCTCCCTGTGGAATGGGTTGCAGTCACTACTCTGTGGGTGAAGATGTTTCCCTTGAATTTTCTGCAGACTGAAGAAGTCGAGCTGACTGCAGTTCTGTCTGAGATGTTCTTCACCCCTCTCATCGCTGGGCTGAGGAAGAATGACATTGGTAGTTAACCTCCTCAATCACGACTCTTTATGGGTCATTTTCCCTGCTTCTGAAGGGTTGTTGAAAACACTACTGTACTCTAAAGACTGAAAGCAGAATGGGAAACCATCTGTTGGATGTTCAACGAAGCTGGGTCAGAAACCAGAGGTGAGTCTGCACAGGGCAGAGTTTGGGGCTCTGGACGATGGTCGGGGTAAGAAAGTACGATGAGGAAAAGGGAATGAGCAGCGGGGCGTGGCAACGAATGGCAGAGTAGCAACACTTGGAAGCTGATTGATGGAGAAAATAATTTGGTTGTCTGACTGATGACACAAACAATACCTGTGGTGAGGTGCTCCACTGGTTGAGGAACACGTGTGTGTTGGGAATGGTTTTATCTATTGGGGGAGTTGTTCCTGCTTGTTTATCCTGTAATATAACCAGATGGATTGACCTATCTGAAATAATGTATTGATGATCATATAATTTGTAAGATTTTGACACTAAAACTGTATCGGGCTTGAATTTATGGTACCTTTATGAAGTGATGGAGGGCATTCATGAGTTTGTATTTTAAAGCAAGATTTTGGTGAATGATATTTGCCATTTGTTTGTACCTTTGTAAGTAATCAGATTGAGTTAAACTGCTGCAGGATCCTGGAATGTGTTGGACTGTGTCTAGTTTCTCTGGCATTTTCTGCACTAACTGCCTCGTTTGTTAATATTTCATGTATTTTTGATGTTTTCCCCCTTTTGTCAAACATCTTGTCCTGTATTTCTGCAGGGAACCCCTTTGTTTTTTGGGGAGAGGTCTCCAACTCTCCGTCAGGTGCTCGAGGCTTCCTTGTCACCATCTAGTCTGCCCAGATCGTTGGGATGTCTCCCATGGAGGGTCATACTCATTCCACTGGTTCATGTTTTCTTCCAGAGTGATGATTTATTGTTCTGAGTTGGCCTCTCATGTACGTGTTCTGGTCTGTATTTCTTATCACGATTGCAAATACACACATGGAGTGCTGAATCCTGTTCATTTTTGATGAAAATATATACTTAAAAGTTTTATGACTGTTTTTTCTTGTTTTTTTAATTGGTTCATCATCAAACATTTCCAGAAGATGTATTTCAGACATTGTAGATATATATATCATATAATCATATATGCCACAAATCTCCGCATGGAATTTATCTGAGGTATACACTTATAGAAAAGAGTGAAAGAAAAAACAAGCAAAAGGAAAAAAAACACTATGTACAAGCAGGGAGTGATCTTTTTTTTTAAAAAACATATTCATTGATTTGTGAGAATAAAATCAGGCCTATGAGGCATTATGTAGTTAAACCTTTTTTCCCAGTGTGAATCAAATTGTTCCAGATTATGATTATCTTCTCCATTTTGTAAATGTCCATTGTAATTTCCATCCATGCATTTAAAGTTGGGCTCTCCTGTGATAACCATTTCCTAGTAACAGTCTTTTTACCAGCCACCAACAATATATTCATTAAATATTTATCTTTTTTCAACCATTCTTGAGGTATATATCCAAAATATATGGTCTTACTCCCCAAGGGTATTTCACATTTAAAGATGCCATGTCGGGCATTGTGTATCCCCCTCTAATAGTCTTTGATAACAGGGCAGTCACAAAAAATATGATAATGATTTGCATTTCGATTTCCACAGTTTCTCCAGCAAACAGCGAGGTTACTAACATAATGGGATTTCTGGGAGGGTGTAATAAAATATCTTATCAAGTTTTTCCATCCAAACTCCCTCCATTTCTGAGAACTGGTACACTTCCATTGATACCTCCATATTATTGTCCATTCTTCCTCAGATATAATTATCCCTCCTTGCTTCTCCCATTTTGTTTTAATGTATGAGATCAAATATGTTTTAAGATTTGACAAACCCTGATGCATGCTTGAAATAATTCTACTACCGTTATCTGAATTATATGCTTTTCTAAATAGCTCTATCATGCATGTACTTGCCTTGGTTACAATTTTAAGCATCCTATTAACATACTGTCGCATCTATAAATACTGATAAAAATCTTGTTTTTCTAAATGTTTCTCTTTCAGCATTTCAAAGCTGAACAGTGTTCCTTCTTTCATTATGTTACAAAGAACTGTTATTCCTTTAGCTGGCCAGTTCTTAAATCTAGCATCCAATTTATTTGGTGTAAAATCCGAGTCATATGCACACCATTTAAGAACTGCGGTATTTCCCTCTAGGTTATATTCTTTTATAGCAGTTTTCTATATTTTAAGAGTCAATTTCACTCATGGATTATCAATAGTATTTATGTACCTTTGCAAGTTATTATCAGCCAAAATTGCTTGTATGGGGAATGGAAGTACCCGCTCCTCAATGTTTTTCCATTGAGTGTCATATGATGGGTTGCTCCAGCATATCACAGCACTCAACTGTGCTGCAAAATAATAACGCCTAAGAGAAATTAGGCCGCATCCACCCTTTTCCTTTGCTAATTGCAAAGTTTTGAGACGAACTCTAGGCCTTTTACCTTGCCAAATATACCTTGATAACATCTTGCTCCATTCATGGAATTGATTTTGATTAATCTCTATTGGTAGGGGCTGAAAGAGCTATAACAGTCTGGGCAGTATATTCATTATAATAGACTCAATCCTTGAACTGAAACTAAAAGAAAGGAATCAGGTTCCATCTTGCTATATATTCCTTAATTTTTTTTATATAAAGGCTGATAATTACATTCTGATAATGTTGCCTAATCTTTTGGCATAATGATGCCCAAATATTTGAAAGACTCTGTTTGCTATGCCCAGGGATACCTACTTTCAATTTCTCTTGGTGGGCTATAGTAATATGAAAGTAATTGGGTTTTATCTATGTTGATCTTGTATCCTGATAATTGACCATATTGTTCAAAGGATTGCATCAATCAGGTAAAGAGTATGTTGGTTGCCCTAGATAGATCAAAATGTCATCCACATAACAAGCCAATTTATGCTCTGTCCCTTTACTAGTAATTCCCCATTTTGTCTGATGTATTGAGCTAATGGTTCCAGATATAATGCGAAGAGTAGTGCTGACCATGCACAACCCTGTCTTGTGCCCCTTTCCAGGGTAAGACTATTTGATAAATATCCATTGATTTTAATCCTAGCGGTAGGGTTGTCATATAGTGCCTGTATAGTTTTAATAATTGTTATGGAAACCAAATCTATGTAAAACTCTGTAAAGAAAATTCCAATTAACCAAATCAAATGCCTTTTCAGCGTACACGCTTATCACTATTGCTTTGATTTTATTTTTTTGTATATATGATCCATAATGTGAAGTATCCTTCGTATATTGTGCAAACATGAGGAAATCTGCAGATGCTGGAAATTCAAACAACACACACACAATGCTGGTGGAACACAGCAGGCCAGGCAGCATCTATAGGGAGAAGCACTGTCGACGTCTCAGGCCGAGACCCTTCGTCAGGACTAACAGAAAGGAAAGATACTAAGAGATTTGAAAGTAGGAGGGGGAGGGGGAAATGCGAAATGATAGGAGAGGACCAGAGGGGGCGGAGTGAAGCTGAAAGCTGGAAAGGTGATTGGCAAAAGTGATACAGAGCTGGAGAAGGGAAAGGATCATGGGAGAGGAGGCCAAGGGTGGAAGAAAGGGGGAGGGGAGCACCAGAGGGAGATGAAGAACAGGCAGAGTGATGGGCAACTAAGTATGTCAGGGATGGGGTAAGAAGGGGAGGAGGGGCATTAACGGAAGTTAGAGAAGTCAATGTTCGTGCCTTTCTTTCTCCCTTATCACTATTGCTTTGATTTTATATGAATTTGTATACAAGTTCCCTCTCTTCAGCAAGAGTCATTCCTTTGCTGCCCAGCTGGCAGTTTCCGCAGCCGCAACCCCCACATTTTGGCTCGCATGCTGCGCCAATACGATCCCACTTCCGATTTCCACAGCAGTTTTCTAGAACACGAAAGATGTCATCTGCAATTTTATAAGTATTGAGGCAAAGGTCTCTTCTGACTTTGTTGTCCAGATTGTCCAGCAGTTGAACCTTTTTCACCTCTCTTGAACCAGTCGGCTCTCCCTGCCTCTGGAGTGCTTCCCAGTCCTTTCTCCACCTGTGAAAATCACGTTTGCTGCCAGTAAACTTGGGAAGGGCTGTCGGTTTCAGTCTGATGGCTGGCGTGGGAAAATTGGAGGAAAAGCCCAATGCTGTCGGTGTTAGTCTTTCAGCATCCTCCTTTCTCCTTGCCTGTATGAAATGGGCCTTCTTGGAAACCAACGGGTTCGTGGAGTTCGAGCCCCTTTAGGCGACTCTGAAGGTGCTTCCGATCCCCTGGCAGGATCCATCGTTCCCACCTCCTTTGCTGTCATTACCAGTCCTTGTAGGTGGTTAAGCATGAAGCCATACGCCTCCTGGTGGCCATCGGGTTGTACAGCAGCGACATCTTCACATTCATCCTCTGCTGCTTGTAGTACTGTGAGCAACTCAACATTTCCAAAGTTGGTCCAAAGAGTCTCCTGGATCAGCCTCCTGATTTTCTTTAGTTTCAACTCACACTCATTTGCTGTCTTTGCCAGCTCGGCTTTTTGCTGTTCAGCTGACACAGCTACTTTCTCTGTGTTCAGCTCCGCCTCCCGTTCTGCAGTGAGTCCGGCCTCCGCATCATCATTGGCTTCCATGACTCTCTCGGCTTCCATTGTGAGTTTATTGAAACTCACTCTGAGCTCCTCTTCAGACATGTCTTCATAGGTCCTGGTAATGCTGTTGGCCAGACGAGAAAACAATCTTTTTGCTGTCATTCTCTCCAGCTTGAGTTGCTCAACTGATTTCCCAATAGCTTGATCAGCCATGTTTGATTCCCTCTGCAGGCTGTTCACAGGTGAAAGTACAACTTTTTAGTGATGCTTTGATGTTGTTTTATCTGAACTTGATTTCCTTCCTTCTTCAGGACTCCAGGTTATTGCTCTTGCTGTTCCAGCTCAAAGCTCCCAGATTTCTGTTTCCTGGTCAAACAGTTTCCGAGTCAAACAGTTTTGTCAAGCAGTATTTTCACTGCTCCCTTTGAACATGTGCAGCCTCCCCACTTGAAAGGGACTGAATACGCCTACCCAAAGGTTTTAACCGGATTCCACTCAATGACCAAACAACTTTCCTTCTTTTTCCTTTTTTATTTTTATTTTCGCAAGTGTGGCAGTTCTTAGTTATTAGTCAGTAGTGATAAATAATCAGTCATGTCAGTCATTAGTCTAGTCAATGTTAGTCATAAGGCAGTGGCAGTAGCATTAGCATTAGGATTAGGTGAAAAACTGGCTGCCTCTCGGACTTCGGAGACGATTTCAGACCTGCACCTCCGTTTCTCTACTGGACCATTATGGTTCCAAACTGGGTGAACCCTCTCAAAGTATCGCAAGCTCTTCCTAAGCCTCGCGCTGTTTTCAATAAGTGCCTGTGTGCGATGATCCCGGTGGCGGAGTTAACCCAAACGCAGTGACAGCAGTGCTCCTTTCCCTGAAACAGTCTCAACAATTATTTAAAGTTCGGCATCTTACCGCGGGTTGTGACACTGCTCTCGGACTGCCACTGTGACGTTGCAGGTTCCGCCCAAATGTTCTGGGCAGAAACCACCCTCAGGCAGTAGGTTCCGTCCTCTCTGCCTTAATACCTTCCTGAAACTCAAGTTTGACTTGACAATGATGCACATTTGGTGGAGATGGCCGAGAGAATCTCTTCCCAAAGACTGAGCAGGTGATCGGCCTCTACCCAGTGTGAACTCGCTGGTGATTCCGTAGGGTGGATAACTGTGTGAATCCCTTCCCACAGTCTGAGCAGGTGAACGGCCTCTCTCCAGTGTGAACTCGCTGGTGTACCAGTAGGTAAGATAACCGAGTAAATCCCTTCCCACATTCTGAGCAGGTGAATGGCTTCTCCCCAGTGTGAACTGACTTGTGTACCAGTAGGTGGGATGACCGAGTAAATCCCTTCCCACATTCTGAGCAGGTGAATGGCTTCTCCCCAGTGTGAATTCGTTGGTGACTGTGTAGGGTGGATAACTGAGTGAATCCCTTCCCACAGTTCGAGCAGGTGAACGGCCTCTCCCCAGTGTGAACTCGCTGGTGATTTTGTAGATCAGATAATTGAGTGAATCCCTTCCCACAGTTCGAGCAGGTGAATGGCTTCTCCCCAGTGTGAACTCGCAGATGTCTCTGCAGGTGGGATGACTGAGTGAATCCCTTCCCACATTCTGAGCAGGTAAATGGCCTCTCCCCAGTGTGAACTCGCTGGTGACTCTGTAGGTCGGATGACTGAGTGAATCCCTTCCCACATTCTGAGCAGGTGAACGGCTTCTCCCCAGTGTGAACTCGCTGATGTGCCTTCAGTTCAGATGACCGAGTAAATCCCTTCCCACAGTCTGAGCAGGTGAATGGCCTCTCCCCAGTGTGAACTCGCTGGTGACTCTGTAGGTTGGATAACTGAGTAAATCTCTTCCCACAATCTGAGCAGGTGAATGGCCTCTTCCCAGTGTGAACTGACTGGTGTCTCAGTAGGTGAGATGACTGAGTAAATCCCATCCCACAGTCTGAGCAGGTGAATGGCCTCTCTCCAGTGTGAACTTGCTGATGTCTCTGTAGATGGGATGACTGACTGAATCCCTTCCCACAGTCTGAGCAGGTGAATGGCCTCTCCCCACTGTGAACTGACTGGTGTCTCAGTAGGTGAGATGACAGAGTGAATCCCTTCCCACAGTCTGAGCAGGTGAATGGCCTCTCTCCAGTGTGAACTCGCTGGTGTACCAGTAGGTAAGATAACCGAGTAAATCCCTTCCCACAGTCTGAGCAGGTGAACGGCCTCTCTCCAGTGTGAACTCGCTGGTGTCTCAGTAGGTAAGATGACCGAGTAAATCCCTTCCCACAGTCCGAGCAGGTGAACGGCCGCTCCTCGGTGTGAACTCGCTGGTGAGCCATTAGATCAGATGACCGACTGAATGCTTCCCCACAAATTCAGCAGATGACCAGCCTCTGCCCAGTGTGAACTGACTGGTGTGTCCACAGGTGGGATGACCGACTGAATCCCTTCCCACACACAGAACAGGTGAATGGCCTCGCCCAGTGTGAACTTGCTGATGTACCTTCAATTGTGATAACCGAGTGAATCCATTCCCACTGTCTGAGCAGGTGAACGGTCTCTCCCCTGTGTAAAATGACGGATGTGCCAGTTGGTCGGATGACCGAATGAATCCCTCCCCCCAGTCTGAGCAGGAAGGATGGTTGATTGAATCCCTTGCTCCTCAAATATCTAGACAGAGACAGCACAACTGGTGTGTTGCGTTTGAATTCCCATAGACAAATTCCTTGTCGATTTTAACCTGTAGAAAGATTTAAAAATCCATCAGTGGGTGAAGGACAACATTTGAGATGAGATCACTTGAGTTGCCAAGGTGTGATCGTACATCACACTGTTACAGTGAAGTTCAACAAAAGTTGGAGAGCGAAATCACCTTCTAACTGGGCACAGTGCTGGTATCTGGAATGACCCTCAAACCCTCTGATGTTCTGTAAGAATGGGGCACTTATGCCATTTCCAGTCTGTGACTTGGCTCTGTTTGACTCTGTCCATTTGAATTATTCCCTCTTCCCACTGAGATGAAAGGGTGTCTGGCCCCACAGTAACAGAAACCCTCTCACACAGATAGCCTTTGTTGACGTGCAGCTGGGGTTTTCCTTTATGTAATGTTCATTTAAAGTGCCACAGTTTCAATGCCATGTTAATATCTCCTGACCTGGCTGGTGGCGTAGTGGCATCAGTGCCAGACTTCGGGACGAAAGGTCCTGAGTTCGAATCCAGCTGGCTCCCCTGCACGCTTTCCATCCGTGCTGGGTTACGAGCTGGTGATCTCTTTCGAAACTCACCCGGCAGAAGTTTCCCCTCATGTTCCCCTGAATGTTTCACCTTTCACCCTTAACCCATGGCCCCTGGTTGTAGTCCCACCCTATCTCAGTGGTAAAAGCCCAGCTTCCATTTACCCTATCTATAAACCTCATAATTGTAGTATACCTCCATCAAATCTCCCCTCAATCCTCCACATTCCAAGGAATAAAGTCCGGACCTGTTCAATCTCTCCTTATAACCCATGTCCTCCAGACCTGGCAACATCCTTGTGAATTTTCTCTGAACTCTTTCAAAGTCTTTACATCTTTCCTGTAGGTTGGTGACCAAAACTGCACACAATACTCCAAATTAGGCCTCACCAATGTCTTGTACAAAGTCAACATAACATACCATTCAGTACTTTGGTTTATGAAGGACTACGTGCCAAAATCTTTCTTTCCGTCCCTATCAAACTGTGACACCACTTTTTGTGAAATATAGACCTGCATTCCCAGATCCCATTCTTCAACAACACTCCTCCATGTCCGACCAGTCACTGCGTAAGACCCACCCTGGTAGGTCCCACCAACATGCAACACCTCGCACTTGTCTGCATTGAATTCTGTTTTCCATTTCTCAAGCCATATTTCCACCTGGTCCAGTTCGCACTGCAAGCCATGATAGTCGTTTCGCAGTCCGCTGAATCCCCAGTCTCGGTTTCATCCACAAATTTGCTGATACCTAACCATCTTATCATCCAGATTACTGATATAGATGAGAAACAACAACAGATCCAGCACTGATCCCTGTGGCTCACCACTAGTTACAGGCCTCCAGTCAGAGAGGCAACCATCTGCTATCACACGCTGGCTTCTCCCAAAGACAGTGTCTCATCCAATTTACTATCTCATCTTGAATGCTGAGTGACTGAACCTTCTTGACCAACCTCCCATATGAGACTTTGTCAAGTGCGTTGTCAAAGTCCATGTAGACAACATCCACTGCCTTGCCTTCATCCACTTCCCTGATAACTTCCTCAAGAGACTGGTTAGACATGACCTACCATGCACAAAGCCATGCTGTCTATCCTTAATCAGTCCACATCGATCCAAATACTTATATATCCGGCTCCTGCACATATGTTTTAATAACTTTCCTACTACTGATGTCAAGCTCACTAACGTAACATTTTCTCGTTTCTCCTTAGAGCCCCTCTCGAACAGTGGAACAACATCGGCTGTCCTCCAATCCTCCAGTACCTCACCTGTCACTAAGGATTATTTCAATATCTCAGCTTGGACCCCGACAATTTCTGCACTTGTCTTCTGCAGGGTCCGAGTGAACAACTTGTCAGGCCCTGGGGATTGATCCACGCTAATTTGCCTGAAGACAGCAAACCCCTCCACCTCTGTAATCTGTCCAGGGACTCTGAAGTTGATGTTGCTTTGCCTCACCTCTATCGACTCTGTGTCCATCTCCTGAGAAAATACGGATGCAAAACAACTATTTAAAACCTCCGCCATCTATTTGTCTCCCGTATAGATTACCATTCTGATCGTCCAGAGTGGGCATGTTTCTGTTCTGACCTTCTCCATGTTTCTGTGACAGAGAAGCTGGCCACACCTGACTGGAAGGGGAATCTGGTAGGAGTGACAACAGAGCAGCAATGGCTGGAGTTTCTGGGAGCAACTTCGGAGCTGAGTGATAGACACATCCCAAAGAAGTGGAAGAAATGGAAAGGTAGGAGGACACAACCATGGCTGAAATGAGAAGCCAAAGTCAACATAAAAGCCAAAGAGAGGACAAATAATAGAGCAAAAACTATTGGGAAGCTTTTAGAAACCAACAGAAGACAACTAAAGAAAGTCAAATGAGCTCAGGGTGTGGATATATGATATTGTAGTCATTAATGTGTCTTGGTAGCACCCAACAGCCTGAGGAATTTAGAGGAACAAAATATCTGGGGCGTCGATATCTCTTGAAAACAAAGGTTCCCTGCACCAGTTACCTTTCAACTTTTATTTTGGCAGGCACATACAAACTTTACACCCTCAAAATTTCACTTCTGAAGAACCCCCACTCACCAAGTACTCCTTTGCCAGAAAACAGCCTGTCCCAATCCACCCTTGTCAAATCCTTGCAAATACCATAAAAATTGATCTTTCTCCAATTTAGAATCTCGAGAGGTTCAGATCTCTGTTTTTCCGTACTTACTTGGAATCTCATGGCATTATGATCACTATACACAAGGTGTTCCCATACACTAATTTCTGTCACCAGCCCTGGATCATTTCCCAACAGCTTATTGCACACTTCTACGCCGGATGTTTTACGTACTGATTAAGGCTCATTTGACAAACTCAACCCCATCTAGTCCTTTTACAGTATGGGAGTCCCAGTCAATATATGGAAAGTTAAAATCACTTACTATCTCAACCTTTGTTTCTTGGTATAGTCTGTGAACTCTCTACAAATTTGTTCCTCTAGATCCCTCAGACTGTTGGGTGCAACCAATTCCCAGTAATGCCTACGATATCATAATTCCATGCCCTGGGCTCATCTGGCTTTGCTACGATGCTTCTTGCATTGTGATTTCCACAGCTCAACACATCTATTGCACCATGCTCAAGCATTTGATTACTGACTCTGTCTGAGGTCTGAACAACATCTGTCTGGTGTCAAGAAAACAACCTTTCCTTCAATGTCAGAAAAACCTCTGACGCTGAATTTTGTGGTGGGGATGCAGGAAAGGTTTACTTCTGATGACTCTTCCATGAAGGTCATGTTTGTGCAGGTGTTGCTGCACAGTAGAACAGTGCACCACCACTCCAGAGGCTGCTAAATCTTCCTGAAGGTCTTTTTACAGTCAAACAGGGGTTTTGATTTGCCTTTCCAGCAATCCTACGAGTAGTTCTCTCAGAAAGTTTTCTTGGTCTTCCAGACATCAACTTGACCTCCACCATTCCTGTTAACTGCTATTTCTTAATTACATTACGAACTGAGGAAACGGCTACATGAAAACACTTTGCTATCTTCTTATAGCCTTCTCCTGCTATGTGGGCATCATTTATTTTAACTTTCAGAGTGCTAGGCAGCTGCTAAGAGGAGCCCATGGCTGCTGATTGTTGGGACAAGGTTTGAGGAGTCAGGGTATTTATAAAGCTTTGCGATTTGCATAACCTGGCCTGTCCTAACGACGACTGTGAACAAGCTATTGACCTAACAAGCTAATTCAGGTCTGAGACCTTGGTAAAATTTAACTGAGAGCTCAAATCTCTTGGGGTGCCCAAACTTTTCCATGGTGCTCCTTTCCTTTTTCTCACTCTAAAATTGTATAAAACATAATAGTACACTAATATTGCTTAAATTTGGAAAATAATATTTCATCTTTATGAATTTTGGAGACCAGTTCACCTTCTACTCACTTATTCACAGTAACAGGAAGTTTGACCAGTGGTGCCCAGCCATTCGCATACCGCTCTATGGGATGAGGTGCAGAGCACGGGGTGTGACGGGAGAGGGGGGGAGGGGGAGGAGGAGGAGGAGGAGAACTGAGAGAGGGCAAAGAGGGAGAATGCATGGGATGAGTGTTAGATTTAGAGGGTGAGAAAGAGGGGAAGACAGTGTGGGATACAGGAGCCAGCAGGCGACCAGAACAGAAAACAATACTTCAGGTGGGATCTGACCAGGGTCCTAAATAGCCTCAACATTACCTCTCGGCTCTTAAACTCAATCCCATGATTAATAAAGGCCAATGCACCGTATGCTTTCTTAACCACAGAGTCAACCTGCGCAGCTGCTTTGAGTGTCCTGTGGACTCGGACCCCAAGATCCCTCTGATCCTCATATATAAAGACCATTACTGAAGATCTACAACCTACAAGGATCCTTGTTATAAATTCCACTTTGCATTTAAATATTGTTGATGTATGTATGGGATGAGGTGCAAAGTGAGGGGTGTGACAGGAGGGAGGGAGAGAGAGGAGAGCGAGAGAGAGATTGAGAGAGGGAGAGGGGGTTGAGAGACTAAGAGAGAGAGAGAAGAGGGTGAACGCGTGGGGTGAGTGGTGCATTTAGAGGGTGACAAAGAGGGCAAGACAGTGTGGGATACGGGAGCCAGCAGGGAGAGTGTTTGGGGGGGAGGGGGGATGTAGGGAGACAGATAGAGAGGAAGAGGGCTGGAAATGGAGGAGGTTACAGAGTGGTGGAGGTGAGTGAGTGAGAGAGAGTTAGAGGGAGCCGAGAGCGTGTGCGAGAGGGGGAGATGGAGATGGGAAGGCAGAGGGTGACTGAGAGTGAGATGGCGGGTGATAGGGGTAGGGGCAGGGATTGTGGGATGGGAGGGAGAGAATGGAAGAGTAAGAGAACCAGATAGATAGAGGGGAGAGAGTGTGAGAGAAATGAAGAGAGGTATGAGAGAGTGAGGAGATGAAGAGAGACGAGAGAGGAGTACGATTTGTTACTAGAGGAGTAGAGAGAGTGGTGATAGAGAAGGAGAGCATGAGGAAAGGGGTGAAAGAGTGGGAGGCTGGTCGAGTAGCAGTGTAACTGAGAGGGATAGGGAAGAGAAGAGGGGAGGGAGAGTGGCGGTGAAGAAACAAGAATGATTGAGGGGCGATGATAAGGAAGGGGTGAGGGAAAATTGAGACAGTGAGGGAGAGAGGGAGCAAGAAGGGAGGGCTGGAGTAGAGGAAGAGGAACTGTGAAGAGGGTGTGGTGAGGGAAATGGGGTAAGTAGCTGGGGTGAGGGAGAAAGGCAAGGAGATGGTATGTCTGATTAGAATTATTAGACTAACTATTCATTCAGTCCCCAGTTGCAGGGTCATTAATCACGTATGTTCACAAGTCACCGAACAAATCCACTGTGGGATTACAGTTCCATGCTGGGAATTATGAGTGTGAGGGCAGCTTGCTGTTCTCGGTGTCGGATGTGGGAGGTCCCGGAGTCTCCCAGCCTCCCGGACGTTCACATCTGCGCCAGGTGCGCCGAGCTGCAGTTCCCAAGGGACCGTGTCAGGGAACTGGAGCTGCAGCTCGATGACCTTCGTCTGGTCAGGGAGAGTGAGGAGGTGATGGAGAGGAGTTACAGGCAGGTGGTCACACCGGGGCCATGAGAGGCAGACAGGTGGGTCACGGTTCGGAGGGGGAAGGGGAAGAGTCAGGTACTAGAGAGTACCCCAGTGGCTGTACCCCTTGACAATAAATACTCCTGTTTGAGTACTGTTGGGGGGGGGGGTACAGCCTACCTGGGGGAAACAACAGTGCCCGTGCCTCCGGCACAGAGTCCGGCCCTGTAGCTCAGAAGGGTAGGGAGAGGAAGAGGAAGGCAGTAGCAATAGGGGACTCAATAGTTAGGGAGTCAGATAGGCGATCCTGTGGACGCAGTCAGGAGACCCGGATGGTAGTTTGCCTCCCTGGTGCCAGGGTCCGGGATGTTTCTGATCACGTCCATGATATCCTGAAGTGGGAGGGTGAGCAGCCAGAGGTCGTGGTACATATGGGTACCAATGACATAGGTAGGAAAAGGGAAGAGGTCCTGAAAGGAGAATATAGGGAGTTAGGAAGGGAGTTGAGAAGAAGGTCCGCAAAGGTAGTAATCTCGGGATTACTGCCTGTCCCACGCGGCAGTGACAGTGGTAATGGAACGAGGTGGAGGATAAATGCGTGGCTGAGGGATTGGAGCAGGGGGCAGGGATTCAAGATTCTTGATCATTGGGACCTCTTTTGGGGCAGGATTAACCTGTACAAAAAGGACGGGTTGCATTTGAAACCTAGGGGGACCAATATCCTGGCGGGGAGATCTGTGAAGGCTGCTGGGGAGACTTTAAACTAGAATGGTTGGGGGGTGGGAATCAAATTGAAGAGACTAGGAGAGAAGAGGATAGTTCACAAATAGAGAAAGCTTGTAGACAGTGTGAGGAAATCTAGGAATAATGGTGCATATTTCCCTGAAGGTGGAATCTCATGTGGTGAAGAAAGCTTTTGGTATGCTGGCCTTTATAAATCTGAGCACTGAGTATTGGAGTTGGGATGTGATGTTAAAATTGTAGAAGGCATTAGCGTGGCCTGATTTGGAGTTTTGTATACAGTTCTGGTCACCAAATTATAGGAAAGATGTCAATAGAGTACAGAGGAGATTTACCAGAATGATACCTGGGTTTCAGCACCCAAGTTACAGAGAAAGGTTGAACAAGTTAGGTCATCATTATTTGGAGCGTAGAAGGTTGCGGGGGGACTTGATAGAGGTATTTAAAATTATGAGGGGATTGATAGAGTTGACGTGGACAGGCTTTTTCCATTGAGAGTAGGGGAGATTCAAACAAGAGGACATGAGTTGAGTGTTAAGGGGCAAAAGTTTAGGGGGTAACTTCTTTACTCAGAGAGTGGTAACTGTGTGGAACGAGATTCCAGTGGGAGTGGTAGAGACAGGTTCGATTTTGTCATTTAAAAAAAATTGGATAGGTATACGGACAGGAAAGGAATGGTGGATTATGGGCTGAGTGCAGGTCAGTGGGACTAGGTGAGAGTAAGCGTTCGGCACGGACTAGAAGGGCTGAGATGGCCTGTTTCCGTGCTGTAATTGTTATGTGGTTTTACCGCGTATGATTCTGGTCTCCATATCCGACAGCGGGGAGTTTTAACACATACGGGGACCAACTGCAACTCAACCCCAGCTGATGCGGGTGTTTCTCCTGTTCAGGTGGCAGTGAGGAAGGTGTTAATCTCAGGTTTGTGTAAATCGAGGGCTGGTTGCAGTGGGAAAGAGCCGGGACCGAGCCGGACAGCTGGAGGCTCCGGGCTCTCCAGTCTTGCATCCCTGGTTTTAGTTTTGCACTGAGTCGAGATTGCGGGATCAGTTTGCTCTGGTTCCCCAAGCTGGGAGGGTGGATGTGGGTGAAGGGGGCCTGTCTATGTGTCAGTGTGGGGTGAATGGTCAGAAGGGTGTGGGGCCACTGGGGGGACGGAGGGTTGTTGGGGTACTGTGGGTTATCGGAAGAAACATGACCTGGGTGGATGGGCAAGGGATAAATTAAGTTGTCAACGAGGGTGGATGTGGTCCACTGGATCAGACAGATCAGCTCATGTGTCCTTTCAGGAGGCCACAATTCTCTCATCATCTTAATCACTGGCTAATCTTCCTGTTAACATTGAGTTTGTTACAGAGCCCCAGGGTCTGGGAATGGCTGGGTGGTAGGAGGCAGAGGGTGATGGTGAGAGGCTGTTTCTTGGACTCGAGTCCCGTACTTAGTGACGTTCCCTGAGGTTACGCCCATTGCTACTTGTCATCTATGTCAATAATTTGGTTGAGAAAGTACAGGGTATGGGTAGAGAGTTTGCAGCAAGTACAAACAAATACTGTTTTTGAAAGACAGTCAGCATAAATACTCGCGTCTCTTTCCCACTCCCCACTCAGAACTGACCAACAGCTACATCAGAGGATGCAAGATCTTGAACTGAGTAACCACTGTGAGGGAATGGGAGTGGTTTCAAAGGGCTGGGCTGCTGGAAGCACATTACCAGACCTGGAGTGATTGCAACTGGGTCTGACCGAGGCATAACTGGTACTTCTGGACACATTCAGTCTCACTCCAACTATTTCCTACCTTCCTTTGTACAGGTATGTAATGTCTAAAGGACCAGTGTTTGAGTAAATGAGACTCACCAAACTTTCTCCTGACTGAATCACTGGAATCTCCGAGTCTGATGGGTTCTCTCCAGTCGGTGCTCTCAGTCCTCGGGCTGGTTCACTTGTTGCTGTTCCCTCGTCTTCAGTCGTGGTTTGCCTCCAGTTGGGGTATTTCCTCAAATAAATCTCTCACCACAGGTCTAACTTTAACCAGAGAGACAATGAAGCACATTAATAATGAAAAGGAGAACTAAACATTTCTGCTTAATGTTACTAAGAACAAAACTCACTGAAATTTAAACGTTGAAGGCAGATTTAATGATCTCAGTGAACAATCTTTTATTGTCCCTCACATGTCACAGAATGATATGGGATAAGAAGGAGCCATCATTCAGTCAGGGTAAGACATAAGACACAGGAACAGAATTAGATGATTCGATCCATCTGGTCTGCCCACCACTGAACCACGGCTGATTTTTATTCCAACACCATATTCCTGTCTTCCTCCTGTAACCCTGAAGCTACTTAGCAATCATGAATATATTAATCTCTGTCATAAATATACCCAAATCGCAGCCTCAACCAACCTCTGTGGCAACAAATTCCACAGATCAGTCATCTTTTCGCCAAAAAAATTTTCTCATCTGACTTTTTAGGGGAAGCATCTTTATTCTGAGACCGTGCTGTCAGATCACAGACTCTCCGTCGACTGTATCCAGGCTTTTCTGCATTCGGTAGGTTTACTTAACCATACATCCCTCCACCACCCCCACCGTCCCTCTGAACTCCATCGAGCACAGGTCCAGAACCATCAAATGCTCCTCATGCATAACACCGATCATCCTGAGATTATTTATGTAAAGCTTGTTAGCAACAACTCTACTGAACACATTTCCAGGAATAACGGACAAATTGGTACCAGGATAATTTAAAGGGAAACGTTGTGCTTTCTTTACTGTTCTACTATCACATGTGTTGGCGCGTGGCCAAGTGGTTAAGGCTTTCGTCTAGAGATCTGAAGGTTGCTAGTTCGAGCCTTGGCAGAGGTTGCCTGTGTGTCCTTGAGCGACGACACCGGTGCCAAGCTGTATGGGTCCTAATGCCCTTCCCTTGGACAACATCGGTGGTGTGGAGAGGGGAGACTTGCAGAGATTCTAACGGAGGCCTACAAACTATCACAGCCATTTTCATTTCCAGGTTAAGACAGGTCCATTTCATGAAATATAAACCAAGAAATAAAAAGAAATTGGAATTACCAGAAACACTCAGCAGGTAAGGAACAGCTTACAATACAATTCAATTAATAACATTTCATCAGAATGACTTCAAACATTTTCAGTTTTTAGTGCAGATCTCCAGCACAACTACATGATTTCCACTGTGTGACAGTGGGGGGGGGGGGGGGGGGATTTCCAAACACAGTTTGAACACCAAACTCAGGGTCTATTTCTACTGTTGTAAACACGGAACAGCCCATTTACTCACAGCCTCTCCCTGTGAGGGATGGAATGGGAACTCATCCTCTCCTCAGATTGGGAGTCATTGCTTCCAAAGGAACTCCAGGAACAAACATCTGATCCCAGACCAGAAATACTCGATCAACACCTCACAAGCCCAAGCAGCTCAATCCCGGGTCCACTTTACCTGGATCAAAACCGTGATCTCCCAGGACCCAACCTCACAGACTCACACAGCTGAATCTGCCACTCACCGATCCTGAGAGTCTCACACATTGTCCCCATATCTCACACTGGGTACTGCAATCCGGGATTTCCCCACAACCAATTTCCAGCTGCTCAAAATTTCTGCTTCATTGCAGAAGGACAACCATCCAGCCCCACCTGTAGAAGCACTAACTAAAGTAAAAACCAAAACACCAACAGTTCCATTTGCCTGGAATGCCGATCACAGGATTAGAGCCCAAGCACCAACTCTCCCAGTACTCTTTGCTGCCAGTAAAATGCTGCAGTGTGTCAGCCCGTCACTGTTCATAAACTAGCACCTCCACACCAATGCACAACACAACTGGTACCTGATGACCCTCCGGCATTCCAGCTAACAAAAACCGATTCTGGAAATGACTCAGCAAGGCCAAAGGTACAAAAGAACACTTCACAATGAAGACAAGGGTTGGAAGAAAGTTTGCTGATATATAATATTGAGGAGGTGGGATACAAGGCGGACTGAGGATGACCCAGATGGTTGATGTATATAACTGAAGCGGGGTTGGGGGTTGTGAAGAGACTGGACAGAGGATGAACAAGATGAGCAGATGGAACCAGGTGGGAGACGGGATCAAGGACGATCACTGATGGTCCTCCAGCAACACATAGGTACGGAATGAATAGTACATACTATTGTACAAAAGATTCTAAAATGACGGAATTAGCAAAAATAACAAAAACATTACCAGATATACTTTGACCCTCCCAAAATTTTTATCAACACACCATAGGAAGTTTCCCATCCGGACACTTCATGCTTTGCATGGTAACTACTTCGCCCGTGACTGTGAGGATCTGTAGAGACCTTTGGATCCAGATCAGCACATCACAGAAACCATTCTCCCCCCAAGACTTCCCAGTCCCTCGGTAAAGCAGGCAGTGAGATCAAAGATGCCCACAACCTGGGACGTTCTCCTTTCTCACCCACCCCAGTCCGGGAGAAGACACAACAGCCATAAAGCTCCAGGACAAATGTGAGGAGCCTCAGGAAACGAGGCGAGTTTGGGGAAGTTAACGGGACTCAGTGGCCGACATCAGATTTCCCAACACAACATGGAGGATGCGTGACCGCCCACCTGGAGATTGTGAACATGCACAAAGAGATCGTTACATCTGCGGTTAAATGGGAGGGGCAAATGGGATCACATGACCGGTGGGGTCTAACACCCCAGGCATAGTCTCCAGCCTCTCAGCACTCTGTGGATATAAACAAACGCCCCTCTCATCTCCTCTCACCTTAAATGTGTCAGACATTTCAAACCCTAGGTAAAACATAACGTCAGTCCACTCTATCTATTCCTCTCATAATCTTGTAAACGTCCATCCAGTCTCACCCCAGCCTGCGCCACTCTGGAGAAAACAACACAAGTTTGTCCAGCCTCTTGTTACAGCTCATGCCCTCTAATCCAGGCAGTGTCCTGGTAAACCTCTTCTGCGCCCTCTCCAAAGCCCCCACATCCTTCCGAGAATGGGGGCAACCAGAACTGTATGAAACACTCCAGATGTGTTTTACAAAGCTGACAAGTTTTACAAAGCTGCAACACAACTTCATGAGTTTTGAACACAATGCTTCAACTAATAAAGACAACCATGCCATTTGCCTTCTTATCGACCTGATCAATCTGTGCAGTCTCTTTCAGGGAGCGATGAACTTGGAGTCTAAGATCCCTCTGATCATCGACACTGTTCAGGGTTTTGCATTTAACACTGTACTGTCTCATACATTCAGGGGTGCAGTGCTACCAGAGCTCACCGGAGAGCCGCTCCGACACCTCTGTAAAAAAGTCAAAATAAACAAGCGTGGAATTTAACAACCCCGGGTATTAAATAGGGGGATTTTACGGAAGCGGGGGTTGGGAAACGGGGGTGTTGGCTGGTGGGGAAAAATACCACTAATAACATTAGGATATTTTATCGTTTTTGGTGAAATCCTGGAGCTGTGACTGTTTTTAATTTAGGTATTTGTGAAATTCCTTCTCGCTCGACCCGTTGTCCTAGGAAGCTGGGAAATACCTGTACACAAATGTGAGCATCCTTCCGCTCTTTCCAATGGGTACCATTGGATACCAGGAAGGAGCTATATTAAGCAAGGAATGAGCATCGAAACCTATGTTTAAGAGTCGAAAATAATGAAACAAAAATTCACTGCTCGCTCATCTTCGGCCTGATTTTGATGAAATATTCAAGGTAATCATCCAAAATCCTCTTCTACACCTGGATAAATTTAGTTTTGTTTTGGAAGCCAAATGGAAAAAAAAAAATTCTAGGCTACAAGCTAGTTTTACGTCATTTCATATCATTAGTAGCTGATTAACTCCTTGGCCTCGCTCCACCAACTGTAGTTGATTGAAAAGAGGCTCTTTTTCTCTTTGTGTTGACAGGAAAAAGAGGAATTTAGTGAGGCAATGAACGAGATGAAATGCATTTCCAAACCTCCCAAATGGTTGATCTCCTCCCATTAACATTTGCCACTTCCACAATACAATATTTTCTATTCGTATAGTTGCGATAATAATTTATGTAAAGATTCAAGCTTCTTTAACTTTTTATATATTTAAACACTAAACAGGATGTATAAAGGTCGAACCATGTAACACCTGACGTGTGAGGATATTTTGAGTATCGATACTCACAGGTACACTTCAATATATTGAGAAAGGGATGGAGCAGTGGACCCAGAGTGAAGTGATAAGCAGGTGAGAGGACGTACAAAGACAGAGAGGATGAGAGGGAGTGGGAGGGAGGGGTGTGAGGTAAATTTGTTCACCGGAAGGGGAAATCGATATTCATGCCATCAGGTTGGGTGGAATATAAGTTGCTGATCCTGCACCCTCAGGGTGGCCTCATCTTGGCAAGGGATGGGATGACACGTCGGAACGGGAATGGGAACCGGAATTGAAATGTTTGGACACCGGGAAGTCCCGCTCGGAGTGGAGAGTTCAAAGGTTAATTTATTATCAAAGCAGGTATTCATAACTAACGCTGAGTTTTTTTCTTCTCCAGAGAACCACGAAACAAAGAAAGCATGAAATTCGTTCAGAGAGAAAAAAAATGAAACTCCCTCCACACCCCCCGCATCAAAAAGGACGGCATCACGATCAACAACCCCCAAAACCCACCCCTCCCGCACAAAAGGGTAGAAAAATATCGACACCCGTTATAAAACATTCCCACCCGACACAACTGCGGAGGAGCCGGTGTCACCAGTGTCGAGGCGACCGCATCGGGAGCAGCGGACACAACGGGCGACCCCGGAAGATTCACAGGTGAAGTGTCGCCTCACCTGGAAGGATGTTTGGACAACGGAGAGAGTTCAACAGTCCGGCCCTTTCACTGTGACACCCCGAACTCCACATCAAATCCGTCCAAACGAATCTGGGCGAACTTTAATGACCAATAAATATAATTCCTCTCAGCGATCAGCTGTCTGAGTGATTCCCTGACTCTGAGAGGAAGGGGTATCTATGGTCCATACTGTCAGGGTGTTGAGTTTACCAGGAGACAAAGACTGCAGGGACGAGAGGTTTTCTGTTGACTAACACAATGTGTGTGGACCCCGCTGGCAATTCTGGTGTTGTGACCCGAATCGAGACAAACACCACGCTGCCCACTCTACCAACAACACGGCACAGCCGGACACATAACAGGGGACCTTACATCCCACAACACTGGATTCAGTGATGAAACCCGTGATTAATGTTTTTGTCTCACCGAAAAGTCCACTAACCCTAACCCTGCAATATGGTGTAAAATCCCGCTCCCCATACTAACACGGGTTATACAGACCAAAGAACAAACTGCCGGAGGAACTCAGTGGGTCGGACAGCATCTGTGGAGGGAAATGGACCGTCAACATTTCGGGCCGAGACCCTCCCTCTGGACTGAGAGTGGACGGGAAATAGTCAGAGAAAAGAGGTGAGGGGTGGGGATGGGGCAAGAGCTGGGGAGTGAGAGGTGGATCCAGGTGAGGGGGGAGGTGGAAGGTGAAAATAGTGACAAGGGGGGGGGAGGTGAGTGGTGGGGGCAACACGGGGCTGCAGAAGATGGAAATTAATTCCATAGAGGATGAACAAAGAGGTTAGAGAGTATTTGTTATAGAGAGTGCAATGAAGATTCACCTGACTGATCCCTGGATCGGTGAGGTCATAACCTGAAGAAAGATCAAATGTGATAACTCTAAATGTCATTTAGAGAGTCGAGGACTGAGAGGTGAACACATTGAAATGCACAGCATCTTTAGCGGTTGAATCAGGGATCCCAGTATCTGAAAAAGGGAATGGGAATCGAGCCCGTGACTCTGTGACCTGGGGGTGGAGGGAAAGGGATCGGGGTAGATATGGTGTGGAAAAGTAGACATGTATCTGGTGTAAATATGGAATAATGTGGGGAATGCGGCGGATGGGTCGGGCAGTGTGTGAGGTGAGAGGAGCAGAGTCATCGGTTCAGGTGGGAGTCCCTCCACCCGTCACCTGATCCCGTTTCCTGTTCACGTTTTTCTGCAGATCTGCAGCATTTGCGGGTCACTGCTCTACGTGTCCGTGTAGCTTCACTTTTGTCCCCTTCAGACAACGCAGTGAGATCCGGATCAAGTAGTTCCACACAATTAGAATAGTTTATTACATTTTTTTTCTATTTTTGTACTATATATATATACTTATTTTAAATCACAATTGTTAAAATCTTTTGTTAAGAATTAGGTTCTACTGCTACCGCAGAGACAACGAATTTCATGGCATATTCCGGTGCTATTAAACTTGATTCTGATATTAATATGGGAGACCCACCACCGGTCACCTGATCCCATTTACCGCAGATCGTAATGTGAGATTGAAGCATCTTCCATATATTTGCTTTCCACAGAAATGACAACAGGTCAGTTTCCTTCTGTGCTTCCGGAGCAGAAGCTCAGTCTGTCTAATATTTCCACACAGTTAAAGTGGGGAATTTGTTTATTATCATCACGTACTGAGCTACAGTGAAAATCTTGCCTGATGTACCATCCACACAGATCGATACATTACAACAGTACATTGAGTTCATATACAACAAAAAAAACTGTATCAAAGCATTATGGCTGCAGAGAAAGTGCAATGCAGATAGACATATGGTGCAGGGTCACGTCGAGTTGCATTGTGAGGCCGAGTCCATTTTATCTTTCATTTGGCTTATAACTGCAGACAGGAAGCCATCCTTCAGCCTGGTTGTACACCAGGTACAACTTTAAGGCTTTTGTATCTCTTCCCCGATGGGGGAGCGGGTTTGCAGCAAGAATGTCCAGGTTATGAGGTTCTTTGTGTACATGGCCTGCTTTTCCGAGGGAGGGGAAGTGTAGGGAGAGTCCATGGAGTGGAGGCTTGTTTCCCTGATGTTCTCTGCTCTCCAAAGTTCTCTGCAGTTCCTTGCAGTCATGGGCAGAGCAGTAGCCATACAAAGGCATGAAGTATCGACAAGGAGCTCAGAGACCTCGGCCTTCACCCTGCCTTGTGTAGCTGGCTCCTGGACTTCCTGTCAGATCGCCAGCATGTGGTAACAGTGGGCTCCATCTCCTCTCGCTGTGACCCTCAGGACACATAACCCACAGGGTTGTCTCTTTGGCCCTGTCATTTGCTTTCTGTGCACCCATGAGTTGTGTTGCCACCCACAGCTCCAATCTGCTAATTAAATTTGCTGAGAATACTACATTGATTGGCCTAATCTCAAATACTGATAACAATCGATCAAATGCCTCCTGACAAGGTTCAGTCCAAACAAACTTTTCACCCTTCTTCAGGAGATTAGTCAGAGGAAGAGCGATAGCAGCAAAGTTCTTACAGAACTTACGATAATATCCATCCATTCCCAGAAACCTTCTAAGAGCCTTCTTGGCAGTCAGAATAGGAACTTGAGAAATTGCCTGGACTTTTGCCTGAACAGGAGCCAACTTCCTTTGACCTACAACATAGCCAAGACAGGTCACAGAGGCATGGCCAAATTCACTCTTAGCCAAGTTAACTGTAAGGCTGGCCTGCGAAAGCCTGTCAAACAGCTTTTCTACTGCAGAGATATGCTCTTCCCAAGTGTCACTCCCTGTGACTAAGTCATCAATATAGGCATCTGTGTGTTCTAACCCTGGAATTTCAAAATCAATCATTATCTGGAATGTTCCTGGAGCATTTTTCTTTCCAAAAGGCAAAACATTGTATTCATACAACCCAGATGGTGTCACAAATGCAGAAATTTCTCTACCTCTGTCCGTCAATGGAACACACCAATACCCTGTCAACAGATCAATCTTTGTAAGAAATTAGCTATTCCAACCTTATCGATGCAATCATCTACCCTAGGGATAGGATAGGCATCTGTTTTTTTTTTCTGCATTTACCTTCCCATAATCAGTGCCTCTGAGACCTACTGAATCTGTTTCCACACTTACAACAATTGCTCAGCCAATTTACATTTTCTACGTTCATGCGATATGGGTGTTGTTTAATCGGTTTGGCTTGACCAATATCTGCGTCATGTACTACGACCGTGGTTTGCTTGGGAACATCGGGAAATAAATCTTTAAACTTCAGAACTAATTCCTTCAGCTGTTGTTGTTGCTTTGGCTGCAGATGAGCCAACTTGTTATCAATATTTTCTAGAACAACGGAGTTCATTAGTCTAACTGGGACCATGTTTGGCTTTTGAAAAGTCTCAGACGAGTCTATTGTTTCATTCTCAGGGTTGCCAGATTCATATATTTTGACAACAACACTCACAGATGGTGCCTGATTGTCAAAATAAGGCTTTATCATATTTATGTGTATCAGCTGTGTTAGTTTACGTCGGTCGTGTGTTGTAATAACATAATTCACATCATTAAATTGAGAGACTATTTCATACGGTCTATTGAATTTCACCTGAAGTGGATTCGTCAACATAAGGCAAGCACCTTATCCCCCACCCAGTATTTTCTTTCTCAAGCCCGCTTATCAAACCAACACTTCATTTTGTTTTGAGAAATCTTTAAGTTTTGTTTCACTAGACTACAGAATTGGTGTTGTTTATTTTTGAACTTTAAAACATAGTCTAACAAGTTAACATGTACATCCCCATCAATCCACCGCTCCTTTTACAAGGTCAAAGGTCACCTCACTCTGCGACCAAATACGAGTTCAAATGGAGTAAAGCCCAATGATTCCTGAACCGACTCTCTTACTGCAAACAAAAGCAAATGTATTCCTTCATCCTAGTCGTTTCCATTTTCAACACAGTATGTCTTGATCATTGTTTTGGGGGTAGAGTGAAATGTTTCTAAAGCCCCTTGTGATTCCGGATGGTATGTAGACGATGTAATTTGTTTTGCTCCCAGTTCATAAACTACCTGCTGGAATAACCCAGATGTAAAATTACTTCCTTGATCAGACTGGATTTCTTGAGGCAAATCGAATAAAGTAAAAAAAAAACTCGTTAAGAGCCTTCGACACATTTTTAGCTTTAATATTTCTGAGAGGCATTGCCTCTGGGAATATGGATGCAGTACACATAATAGTTAGCAGATACTGATGGCCAGCTTTAGTCTTTGGCAAATGGGCCAACACAATCCACTATAACTTTGGAAAAGGGTTCACCGAATGCAGGTATAGGCTGGAGTGGGGCCACTGGGATGACCTGATTAGGTTTAGCCACAACTTGACAAGTGTGACAAATCCCAGCTTTAATTTCTGGTTTACCCTGGTTATCCCAGCTACTCTTTTCGAAACTCTTATTCAGGGTAAACATAACCTTATGAGTTAAAGCAAACTGATCTGCTAATCTAGCAGACACCTGCATAGTGGCAGATTCATTTCCATTTAATTACGTCTTTATGTCATCAGGCACGCACTTTTTGAATTCTTCAATTAAAACCAACTCTTTCAAGCTGTTAAAATCATCATTTACATTTTTATATGTGCACCAGCGGGAAATACACACAAATCTTTCATAAGCAAATTCCATATAAGTCTGGTTCACAGATTTCTTCAAATTTCTAAACTTTTGCCTGTATGCTTCTGGGACCAACTCATTAGCTTTGAGCACAGCCTGTTTCACTAGGTCATAATGTGTGGTGCGTGACCATGTGGTTAAGTTGTTGAACTAGCGATCTGAAGGTCATGATTTTGAGCCTCAGCCAAGGCAGCGTGAGTGTCCTTGAGCAAAGCACTGAACCACACACTGCTCCTGCACGTTTATAGCCCAGTGGTGATGATTGGTGCAGTATAAATAATCAGCTGCTTCATCAACTGTCAAAGCAGAATAGGCATGCTAAGCCTTCCCCTTTGTTACACTTTATGAGACAATTTTCTGTCTGTTTTTCTGCCTCTCCAGCCTAAATCTGCCTCTGCCTTTCCGCAGCCTCCATCTTTAATTTTTCTCACTTGTACTGGAGCTCAAGCTCACTAGGTTTACTTTCAGGAAACACCTCCAACTCCTCCACTTTAAACACACTCTCAGAAACATAATGTTCAGCTATTATCCTCTGCATCTGTGCCCTCCTCATTGTCAATTTCACCTTAGCAAGTTTTAACCTTCTAGCAAGACTCAACAACTCAATCCTTCTGGTGTCCTCTAATACCTCAGAGGTTGGCGCTTCCTGACATCGATCAACATCCATTGCTGCAAATTTTCCACACAGAAATAAATCAAAAGAGATTTCCCCAATGAAATCGATAATTTATCAATCCTCAAATTTGATCATATCCCAGATGCAGGCCCCATTTTGTTACGAACCATAACGCTTCAGAAACGAACCAGCAGCAACAGACTACTACAGGAGTCTGATTTTGACGTGAAAATCACAATGCTTATTAGTATCCACTTATAATATAGTAACTTAAGCAAGTTAAACAACAATTAACAGTGTTATGTTTATATATGTGTATAAATATAACTCCCAAACTATTGAGCTCGGGGGAAACAAGGCTTGGAGTCTTCAGATGGTAAAGTATGAAAGTTCAGTTCATCCACAAAATAGGTGATGAGAGAGATATTTGTAATTCAGGGTAAATGTCGAGAGAAGGCAGTTATGTCGAACAGCAAGGGAGATGAGGCTGAGTGCAGAGCTATGGTGGAAATCTTTGTCACATGGTACGAGGAGAATCATCTGCAGCTTAATGTGAAAAAGACTAAGGAGCTGGTGGTGGACCTGAGGAGGGCTAAGGCACCGGTGACCCCTGTTTCCATCCAAGGGGTCAGTGTGGACATGGTGGAAGATTACAAATACCTGGGGATACAAATTGACAATAAACTGGACTGCTCAAAGAACACTCAGGCTGTTTACAAGAAGGGTTAGAGCCGTCTCTATTTCCTGAGGAGACTGAGGTCCTTTGACATCTGCCAGACGATGGTGAGGATGTTCTACGAGGCTGTGGTGACCAGTGCTATCATGTTTGCTGCTGTGTGCTGGGGAAGAAGGTTGAGGGTAGCAGACACCAACAGAATCAACAAACTCATTCGTAAGGCCAGTGATGTTGTGGGGGTGGAACTGGACTCTCTGACGGTGGTGTCGTAAAAGAGAATGCTGTCCAAGTTGCATGCCATCTTGGACAATGGCTCCCATCTGCTCCATAATGTACTAGTTAGGCACAGGAGTACATTCAGCCAGAGACTCATTCCACCGAGATCTAACACTGAGCGTCACAGGAAGTCATTCCTGCCTGTGGCCATCAAACTTTTCAAATCTTCCCTCCGAGTGTCAGACACCCTGAGCCAATAAGCTGGTCTTGGACTTATTTCCACTTGCAAAGATTAACTTATTATTATTTAATTATTGATGGTTTGATATTGCTATATTTCTACACTATTCTTGGTTGGTGTGGCTGTAACGAAACTCAATTTCCCTCAGGATCAATAAAGTACGTCTGTCCATCTGTCTGTTATACAGGTTCCACAGTGTTAAAATGAGAGAACAGTTGCTGTAGACTTTATCCGTCATCTTTACAAATCTACATACGAATTATCACCGAAAGTGACTTGTCATGAGGGCTATCATCTTCAAATGAATGACCACCTCACACCCAGGCAAGGGTTAACACATAAGTGGTCTCCACAGGATATCCCAAATCAGATCCACTCCTATGGGTTAAATGAGGTGACAACCACACATTCGATGTATGGATAATGGATAGTGGATAATTAACCCACCCTTGCAGGCATAGGAAAGTTCTAAACAGTGACCTTTGGCCACTACTTCCCTGGTTTCAATCCTTCCATTTTTCATCCGTCTCCGTCTGACTCTGAGTGTCTGTGTCCTCAATTAAAACTAAACAAGCTGCAAGTCAGACTGATTCACCTTCTTAATCTCTCTTAAAATGACAGTCCACATCAAAGGAAACCAAGGGATTCATAACAATGGCCACTCCCCACTATGAACTGACTTGTGTTCCAGAAGTTGGGATGACTGAGTGAATCCTTTCCCACAGATTGAGCAGGTGAATGGCTTCTCCCGAGTGTGAACTTGCTGATGTCTCTGTAGGTTGGATGACTGAGTGAATCCCTTCCCACAGTCTGAGCAGGTGAACAGCCTCTCCCCAGTGTGAACTGACTGGTGTGCCAGTAGGTGGGATGACTGAGTGAATCCCTTCCCACATTCTGAGCAGGTGAATGGCTTCTCCCCAGTGTGAACTCGCTGATGTCTCTGAAGGGTGGAAGAGTGTGTGAATCTCTTCCCACATTCTGAGCAGGTGAACGGCTTCTCTCCAGTGTGAACTCGCTGATGACTATGTAGGTTGGATGAGTGAGCGAATCTCTTCCCACATTCTGAGCAGGTGAACGGCTTCTCCCCAGTGTGAACTGACTGGTGTGCCAGTAGGTGGGATGACTGAGTGAATCTCTTCCCACATTCTGAGCAGGTGAATGGCTTCTCCCCAGTGTGGACTCGCTGATGTCTCTGTAGGGTGGAAGAGTCAGTGAATCCCTTCCCACAGACTGAGCAGATGAACAGCTTCTCCCCAGTGTGAACTCGCTGATGTACCAGTAAGGTGGATGACTTAGTGAATAGTTTCCCACATTCTGAGCAGGTGAAAGGCCACTCCCCAGTGTGAACTTGCTGGTGTGCCAGTAGTTGGGATGACCGAGTGAATCCCTTCCCACACTCTGAGCAGGTGAATGGCCTCTCTCCAGTGTGAACTCGCTGATGACTCAGTAGGGTGGATGGATCAGTGAATCTCTTCCCACAGACTGAGCAGGTAAATGGCTTCTCCCCAGTGTGAACTCGATGATGTCTCTGTACTTGGGATAACTGAGTGAATCTCTTCCCACATTCTGAGCAGGTGAACGGCTTCTCCCCAGTGTGAACTCGCTGATGTTTCTGTAGGCTGGATGAATCACTGAATTGCTTCCCACATTCTGAGCAGGTGAACGGCTTCTCCCCAGTGTGAACTCGCTGATGCTTCTGTAGGCTGGATGAATCACTGAATCTCTTCCCACATTCTGAGCAAGTGAACGGCCTCTCCCCAGTGTGAACTCGCTGATGACTATGTAGGATGGAAGATTGAGTGAATCTCTTACCACAGTCTGAGCAGGTGAACGGCCTCTCCCCGGTGTGAACTCGCTGATGACTCTGTAGGTGGGATGACTGAGTGAATCTCTTCCCACAGACTGAGCAGCTGAATGGCTTCTCCCCAGTGTGAACTCGCTGATGACTCTGCAGGTAGGATGACTGAATGAATCTCTTCCCACAGACTGAGCAGCTGAATGGCTTCTCCCCAGTGTGAACTCGCTGATGTACCAGTAAGGTGGATGACTTAGTGAATCCTTTCCCACATTCTGAGCACGGGAAAGGCCACTCCCCAGTGTGAATATGCTGGTGTGCCAGTAGTTGGGATGACCGAGTGAATCCCTTCCCACACTCTGAGCAGGTGAATGGCCTCTCTCCAGTGTGAACTCGCTGATGACTCTGTAGGGTGGATGACTGAGTGAATCCCTTCCCACAGACTGAGCAGGTGAATGGCTTCTCCCCAGTGTGAACTCGCTGGTGACTGTGTAGGTGGGATGACTGAGTGAATCTCTTCTCACAGACTGAGCAAGTGAACAGCCTCTCCCCAGTGTGAACACGCTGGTGTGCCATTAGGTCAGATGACTGAGTGAATCCTTTCTCAGATATTCAGCAGATCACCAGCCTTTGCCCAGAGTGAACTGACTGGTGTGTCCACAGGTGGGAAGACTGACTGAATCCTTTCTCACACACAGAACAGGTGAATGGCCTTGCCCAGTGTGAACTTGCTGATGTACCTTCAATTGTGATAACCGAATGAATCCATTCACACTGTTTCAGCATGTGAACAACCTTTCTCCTGTGTAAAATGACGGGTTGCCAGTTGGTCAAATGACCGAGTGAATCCCTCCCCACAGTTTGAGCAGGAAGGATGGTCGATTGAATCCCATGCTCCACTTCTTAAATATCTGGACAGAGACAACAAAACTGGTGTGCCTTGTTTGAACTTCCTGGAGACAAATTCTTTCTTGTTTTTAACCTGTAAAAAGATTTACAAAATCCATCAATGGGTGTAAGACAACATTTCAGATGAGATTACTTGAGTTACCAAGGTTTGATCTGGTATCACACTGTTACAGTGAGGTTCTACCCAAGTTGGACAGAGAAATCATCTCCTGACTGGGCAGAGTGCTGGTATCTGGAATGACTATCAATTCCCTGATGCTCTTCCTGTTTCTATAAGAATGGGGCATTTCTGTCATCTTCAATTTGTACCTTGGCGGAGTTGGACTCTCTCCATTGGTATTATTCCCTGTTCCTGCTGAGCTGCATGGGTGCCTGGCCCCACAGTAACCGAAACAGTCTCACGCAATTAGTCTTTCTTGATGTGCATCTGGGATTTTCTTTTATGTATTATTAACTTAAAGTGCCACAGTTTTAATGCCATATAAAAAATTCCTGTTGAGGTGAATGGTTGGTCCGCACAGCTGTTAAAAAGACAGAGTTAATTTTTGTAATATTTTACATTCTTGTAGAAAATTACAACACAGAAACATGCCCTTTGGGCCATCTAGTCTGTGGTGAACTATTTAATCTGCCCACTCCCACACCCCTACCATCCAGGTACCTACATGAACCTCTTAAATGTTGAAATTGAGCTCGCATGCACCACTTGTGCTGGCTGCTCATTGCACACCCGGATGACTGTCTGTGTGAAGAAGTTTCCCTTCATGATCCCCTTAACATTTCACCTTTCACCCTTAACCCATGGCCTCTGGTTGTACTCCCACCCCATCAATCAAATCTCCCCTCAATCTCCTACACTCCAAGGAATAAAGTCCTGACCTGTTCAATCTTTCCTTATAACCCAAGTACTCCGGACCTGGCAACATCCTTGTGAATTTTCTCTGAACTCTTTCAAAGTCTTTACATCTTTCCTGTAGGCTGGTGACCAAAACTGCACTCAGTACTCCAAATTAGGCCTCACCAATGTCTTCTACAAGTCAACATAACATCCATCTATTGTTGTCAGTATTTTTGTTCATGAAGGCCGTTAGGCTAAAATCTTCCCTTCCATCTCTATCTAACTGTGATACCACTTTCAGTGAATTAAGGACTTTCTTCTACAAGAGGTCCCTTTCTTCTACAACACTCCTCCGTGCCCGACCAGTCACTGTGAAAGACCTCCCTTGGCAGGTCAGACCAAATAGCAACAACTCACACTTGTCTGCATTAAATTCCTTTTTCCATTTCTCAAACCATTTTGCCAGTTGGTCCAGATCGCACTGCAAGTTTAAATGCTTTTTTGGCATTGACTAGATGGGACAAATAGCCTGTTTCTTTACTGAACTTCTCCATGTTTCTATGGCAGAGAAGCTGGCCAAACTTGTTTGGAAGGGAAAGGGTAGGAGTGACAATTGAGCAGCAGTGGCTGGGGTTTCTGGAGCAATTCGGGACCTGAGTGATTCCACAGAAGTGGAAGCATTAGAAAGACAGGAGGACACAACTGTGGCTAAAATGAGAAGCCAAAGCCAACGTAAATGTCAAAGAGAGGGCAAACAAAAGAACAAAAACTATTCGGAAGCTTTGAGAAACCAAAAGAAGACAACAAAAAAATTCAGATGAGCTCAGTGCGTGGAATCATGACTTGTAGTCATTAATGGGTCTCAGTAGCACCCAACAGTCTGAGGCATTTAGAGGAACAAAATATACGAGGCTTCAATTTCTCTTCAAAAGCAAGGTTCCCTGGACCAGTTACCTTTCAACTTTCATTTTGGCAGGCACATACAAACTCTGCATCCTCAAAAATTCACATCTGAAGGCCTCCCACTTACAGGTACTCCTTTGCCAGGAATCAACCTGTCCCAAACCACACTTGTCAGATCCTTTCTGATAACATCAAAATTGACCTTTCTCCAATTTAGAATCTCAACCCGTGGTCCAGACCTCTCTTTTTCCATATTTACTTTGAATCTCATGGCATTATGATCACAAATTCTGTCACCACCCTGGATCATTTCCTAACAGCTTATTGCACACTTCTACATCAGGAATTCTACGTACTGATTAAGGGCACATTTGACAAACTCTACCCCATCTAGTCTTTTTACAGTGTAGGAGTCCCAGTCAATATATGGAAAGTTAAAATCACTTATTGAATCAACCTTTTTTTTTATTGGCATGGTCTGCAATCTCTCTACAAATTTGTTCCTCTAAATCCCTCACACTTCTGGCTGCAACCAAGTCCCAATATTGGCTACAATATCATAATTCCTTGTCCTGAGCTCATCTGGCTTTCCTACGATGCTTCTTGCATTGTGATATATACAGCTCACCACATTCATCGCACCAGGCTCAACCATCTAACTGCTGAATCTATGATCTGAACACCTGACTGGTGTCAAGGAAACAAATCCTCCATCATTGTCACAAAAACAAAGGAGCTGATTGTGGACGACAGGAGGAATGGAGACAGGATAACCCTTATTGACATCAATGGATCTGGGGTTAAGAAGGTGAACAGCTTTAAGTTCCTCGGCATAAACATCACCAAGCACCTTACATTGTCTGTACATACGGCTGTGTTGTGAAAAGAGCACAGCAGTACCTCCTTCACCTCAGATAGTTGAAAAAGTTGGGGATGGGGACCAAAATCCTGAGGACTTTCTACAGGGACACAATTGAGAGCATCCTGACAGGCTGCATCACTGCCTGGTATGGGAACTGTACTTCCCTTAATTGCAGGAAACTGCAGAGAGTGTTGCGGACAGCCCAGCACATCTGTAGTGGTGAACTTTCCACTATTCAGTACATTTACACAGACAGGTGTATAAAAAGGGCCCAAAGGATATCAGGGACCAAATTCACCACAACCACAAACTGTTCCTGCTGTCACCATCCAGGAAACGGTACCACAGCAAAAGGACCAACAGGCTCCGGGACATCATCTTCCACCAGGCCATCAGACTGATTAATTCATGCTGATACAATTGCATTTCAATGTTATATTGACTGTCCTATGTACAAACTATCTATTATAAATTACCATAAATTACACATTGCACATTTAGATGGAGATGTAACGTAAAGATTTCTACTCCTCATGTTTATGAAGTATGTATCTAATAAAGTCAATTCAATTCAATTTACCCTCTCCATTATCTGATAGATAGATAGATAGATAGATAGATAGATACTTTATTCATCCCCATGGGGAAATTCAACTTATTTTTTCCAATGTCCCATACACTTGTTGTAGCAAAACTAATTACATACACTACTTAACTCAGTAAAAAATATGATATACATCTAAATCACTATCTCAAAAAGCATTAATAATAGCTTTTAAAAAGTTCTTAAGTCCTGGCGGTAGAATTGTAAAGCCTAATGGCATTGGGGAGTATTGACCTCTTCATCCTGTCTGAGGAGCATTGCATCGATAGTAACCTGTCGCTGAAACTGCTTCTCTGTCTCTGGATGGTGCTATGTAGAGGATGTTCAGAGTTATCCATAATTGACCGTAGCCTACTCAGCGCCCTTCGCTCAGCTACCGATGTTAAACTCTCCAGCACTTTGCCCACGACAGAGCCCGCCTTCCTTACCAGCTTATTAAGACGTGAGGCGTCCCTCTTCTTAATGCTTCCTCCCCAAAACGCCACCGCAAAGAAGAGGGCGCTCTCCACAACTGACCTATAGAACATCTTCAGCATCTCACTACAGACATTGAATGACGCCAACTTTCTTAGGAAGTACAGTCGACTCTGTGCCTTCCTGCACAAGGCATCTGTGTTGGCAGTCCAGTCTAGCTTCTCGTCTAACTGTACTCCCAGATACTTGTAGGTCTTAACCTGCTCCACACATTCTCCATTAATGATCACTGGCTCCATATGAGGCCTAGATCTCCTAAAGTCCACCACCATCTCCTTGGTCTTGGTGATATTGAGACGCAGGTAGTTTGATTTGCACCATATCACAAAGTCCTGTATCAGTTTCCTATACTCCTCCTCCTGTCCATTCCTGACACACCCCACTATGGCCGTGTCATCAGCGAACTTCTGCACATGGCAGGACTCCGAGTTATATTGGAAGTCTGATGTGTACAGGGTGAACAGGACCGGAGAGAGTACGGTTCCCTGCAGCGCCCCTGTGCTGCTGACCACCGTGTCAGACCTACAGTCTCCCAACCGCACATCTATCTGTCAAGTAGTCCACTATCCAATCCACCATGTGAGAGTCTACTCCCATCTCCGTTAGGTCTCTGTTTGGTCATTCTGGCTCCCATTCCCCTTGCAGTTTATTTTAACCACATCACCCGCTCCACCCACACTAGCACTAGCATGCCTTACCACTTGGATATCAGTCCCCTCTTGTTCTGTTCCCCTAACTAATGAATCACCTATCACCCCTTTGACTTTTCTCTGTCAGGTAATCCCCTTCACCACCAGTTTCTACAGTGGTCTACCTTTTGTTGTGTTTGATGGGCACTAGAGTACTCTGCAATGGCTATTTAACCTCATTCCCCTTCCTGACTCTCTCCCAGTTTCCTGTGTCCGGCACCTTGGGTGTAACTCACCTCTCTTCATGTCATATCTATCACCCCCTCCAACTCCTGGATGATCCGGAATTCATCCATTTCAGGTTCCAACTCCTTAACGTGCAGGGTGCACATCTTGTAGGTGAGGACATCAGGGACGCTGGAGGTCTCACCACCTTCCCACCAATGTCCCCTCTAATTTGTAATGATCAGTGTGCAGTTAAATCATGTACTGTGCACTTTTTTTAACTCAGTGACATGTGCACAGTGAATTTTATACAGAGAGGTAATCGTTTTCACAGCTAGCAAATCACTGTTGATAAGTACTTTGATCTCCCCTGGATTTGATCGAGTTCATCTGCACTCTCACACAACCTATGTAGGAGGCCTGTAACGGGTAATGAAGGATTTTCTCACCAGAGCTTTTGCATATTGTCCATATGTGGTTTGCTTGCTAAATTATGCTTTAAAAAGTCAGATTTGCAACTGGTTTGTTGATCAAGTTTGACTGTTTAAATGGTTAATTACATATTTGACTGAGAAAAGAGGATAAAAGGATTTGTTCATTTTATCTAATATTTGGTTTGATTTTTGTTGTTATTTCTTAAATTACTAACTGGTAGTCTTTTTTTCTACCAACAGGGTTTCTTTTTATATATTTATCTGGGAGGGTTAAGTTACTATGATTTTACTAATTAATATTTCTATCAATTCAGTTCAGTTAAGTATACTATTAACTTTTTTAAATCTGTTTTATTATAGCACCCTATAACTGAATTTAAAGTTTTCTTAGGGATTTAAAGCTAAACTTAAGATGGGGCTGATTTTTCTCTCTAAGAGATTATATTATTTTGGTTCTTTTTCTGTTTAACACATGATAGAATGTAAAGACTCTCCTTTGTTGAGACTTTACTGTCTTTCTTGCAAGGTCATTTTATATATTTTATGTACTGGCTGGGGGGAGGCAGAGACGAGACCAACAGAGTGGCCCATGTCTTCACATCTATCTTAGTTCACTTGCCGTTTTTTCAGGCTTTTTGGAGGGTGGGTGGGTTTAGAGTTAGGAGTTTTTTCCCATTGGGTGGTTCCAGAGCATGCGTGTTTTCTATATGGCTTTATTCTTCATCACTGCCATCTTTGATAATCCCGTATTGGTATGTGTTCTGCGCATGTATAAAGTAAATTAGAATAAAATTATAGTATGGCAGTTAAATGGATTAATGTAATAATTTGGAATATACGTGGTTGGAATTATCCTATTAAACAAAAAAGACTTCAAATTATTAATCGATTCCAACCTGATATAATTTTTGCTCAGGAGACGCATATCAAGGCAGGAGATCAGAATAGATTTTTTCGCTGGTGGAATGGAAAACAACTCCATGCTACTTCTCAGAGCAAAACTAAGGGTGTGTCTATCTTTATTAAATCTAATATATTTACTCAAGAGTATATTGAGTCAGATTCTAATGGTAGATTTTTAATTGTTAAAGGAGTGATTTGTAATAGAAAGGTTGTTTTGGTTAATTTGTATGGTCCTAATTTAGATGATCCTGCTTTTTAAAAAAAAATATTTGCTTTACTGCCAGATTTAAATGAGTATATGTTGTTAATGGGTGGGGTTTTTAAACTGTTGCTTAAATCCTATGATTGATAAGAGCTCAACTAATCAACGACTTACAAATCATTTTGCGTCAGTTATTAACTCTTTTTTGACCAATTTTGGGTTGATCGAATTATGGAGGCATTTACACCCTGATAACAGAGAATATTTTTTTTCTTTCCATGTTTATGAAATATATTCAAGGATTGATTATATTATAGTTGATCCCTGTCTTTTGCCTAATGTTAAAAACTGTGAATATGACGCTATTGCTATACCTGATCATGCGCCTTTGAGTTTGTCCTTTGAATTTGACGATGACATTTTTGGCCATCCACCATGGCACATGTCTCAGACTTTATTGCAAAGCTCTGACTTTATCAGTTTTATCAAAAGCCAGATAAAAGAAGTTTTTACTTTTTAATGATATAGGAGGTATGTCTAAATTAATTATATTGGATACATTCAAAGCATTTTTATGTGGTCAGATTATTTCTTATTCAACTAAACTTAAAAAACAGACTAAAGCAAAATTAGATAAAATTTCAAAACAAATTAAAGATTTAGATAATATCTATGTGACCTCCCCTAATATTGACATTTAAAAAAAGGGTGGAACTTCAATCATAATATAACCTATTATTAACTCATTTAATTGAAGGTTATCTACTTAAGTTAAAGACCCAATTTTATATGTTTGGAGATAAAAATAATAAACTACATGCATCTCAATTAAAATGAGCTGGAGCCAAGAGGCTAATTTTGAAAATTCGTAGAAAAGATGGTACCCTGGCTCGGGATTATGAAGAAATTAATAAGATTTTTCAAGACTTTTATACTGAACTTTATAAATCTCAATGTCCAGTGGACTCTTCTGAAATGAATGTTTTTTTTTTACGAACGATTGCTTTTCCTAAAATTTCTGTTGAGGATCAAAAAACTCTGGATGCCTAAATTACTGAATCCAAAATTCATAAAGCTATTTTCTCAATGCAAACTGGTAAGGCCCCGGGACTTGCCGGTTATCCTGTAGAATTTTATTAAAAATTTGGAAAATTGCTTTCTCCATATATGTTGGAGATGTTTAAAGAATCTTTTGTGAAAAGTGATTTACCCTCTACTTTTTATGAAGCTTCTATTTCTTTAATTCTCAAAAAGGATAAAGATCCTTTTGATTTTGCCTCATACAGATGTATTTCATTATTGAATGTTGAAGCTAAGATTCACTTAAAGATGATGGCCAATCCATTGGAGAGTATTTTGGGTAAAGTCATTTTTAAAGATCAAACAGGCTTTATAAAGGGTCATTTTTCTTTCTCAAATGTTCGGAGATTATTTAACATTATACATTCACCTTCTTCTAAAACTCCACAATGCCTTATATCTTTGGATGCTGAAAAAGCATTTGATTGAATCGAATGGAAATATTTATTTAATACTTTAGAAAAATTTTGTTTTTGTATTAATTTTAATAATTGGATTAAAATGATATATAAAGCTCCTATTGCTACTGTTGTCACTAATAACTGTAGGTCTCCTTTTTTCAGCTATCACGGGGGACAAGCCAAGGTTGCCCATTAAGTCCTTTGTTATGTAACTTAAGATTAGAGCCCCTTGCTATTGCTCTTTGTGAAGCCGAAAATATTCATGGGATTTTTGTGAATGAGGCCATGCACAAGATCTCTCTTTACACTGATGATTTATTGATATGTATATCCAAGCCTGAATAATCTATTCCTGCTTTGCTAAAATTATATGACAAATTTGGAGACCTTTCAGGATATAAAATAAATTTTAGTAAAAGTGAATTACTTCCTTTAAATGAATCTGTCTCTATATATGATAATATTCCTTTTAAAGTTATGGATTCTTTTAGATATTTAGGTGTTATAATTACTAAAAAATATCAGGATCTTTATAAAGCCAATTTTCCTCCTTTAGTGGACTTTTTAAGATTTGTTTTTACAAGAGTGTTTAATGTCTTTTTCACAGTTAATGGACAAATATGATATCTCTAATACACATTTTTCAAATATTTACAGGTTGGGAATTTTTTACGTGATTTTTTACCAATTTACCCCTCAGCCTGCTCTTTAAATTTGGCTTATGCTATTTTTCAGTTTAAACCTTTTCAAAAACAATTCATAGCAATCCTTTATAAACAGTTAATGAATGCTCGCATGTCGCCTAATGACAGGGTTCAATGCACCTGGGAAGTACAACTTCAACATTCACTTTCAGATAATCAGTGGAGTAAAATTTATTATTTAGTCAATAATTCACCTATCTGCACATGCCATATCTAAATTCAGTTTAAGATAGTACACAGGGCCCACATGTCCAAAGATAAATTGGTGCATATTTTTTCTAATATAAGCCCTATTTGTGACAGATGTAATGCAGAAGTGGCTACTCTAACTCATATGTTTTGGTCATGTGTAAGTTTAAACAATTTTTGGAGGGATGTGTTTGGAATATTATCTAAAGTTATAGATGTGGATGTTCAACCTAATCCACTTACAGCAATTTTTGGGATTATTCCAGAGGAAGCAAGCAAAGTGTCTGCTTCCGCCCAACAAAACTTTTATATTTATTTCAGAATATTCCTGTTTTTGTTTACTAAGAAGTTATTTGATCGGATTGATTCTATTATTCTATCTTTTATTTGGGATAATAAAAGACCAAGAATTGGTAAATGTCATTTGCAAAAGTTAAAAAAGGATGGTGGTCTCACTTTGCCTAATCTATGAATGTATTATTGGGCTGGTAACTTCTGGTATGTCCTTCTGGTTATATTGGGTTGATAGGAATGAACAGCCAATCTGGGTAGACCAGGAACTGAGAGATGTGAAACAGTTTTATTTAACTTCGTTATTAGGAGTTACTCTACCTATACAATTAGCTAAAGTTGCTAATTTAAACCTATATCCTGTGGGTAAGCACTCTTTACAAATTTGGAACCAGTTCCGCAATTTTTTTTAATCGTAAAAAAGTTAAACTTTGTAGTATAATTTACCATAATTACTTTTTAAACCTTCTTGGAGTGCTCCAATTTTTTTTTTACTTTGGGAAAATAAAGGTATTAATTCTTTTTTGTCTTGATTGATGTCTTTTGAACAATTTGTCGATAAGTATTCTCTCTTATATTCAAATTTTTTACAATATCTTCAAGTTAGACATTTTTTACAAAAATATTTAAGTAATTTTCCTTACATATTGGAGGCTGATTTGTCAGATACTATTATGAATATGAACCCCTTGTTGAAAGGTTCTATTGGAAGAATTTATCATTTATTATTACAAAGGGATAAGCGTCCTTTACTTAAGATTAAACAGGATTGGGAGAAGGAACTCAATTTCCCTTTTATATGGGAGGATTGGACATGGATTCTGAAGCTGGTTAACTCTTCTTCGATCTGTGCTAGTCATTCACTGATTCAATTTAAAATTGTACATTATTACCATTTGACGAAGGAGAGACTTCCAAAAATATTTCCCAATGTTGACAAGTATTGTGATAGATGTAAAAATGAGATAGCCACACTGACACATATGTTCTGGTCATGTCTATATTAAAACAGTTTTGAAAGTCAGTCTTTTCGACAATTTCTAAAGCACTCAGAATCAATTTACAACCTAATAAATTAACTATGCTTTTTGGAATAATTCCTCAAAATATCCATGGTATTTCTGTGTCTGACCAACATGTTTGTTACATTGATAGCTAGGAGGGCCATCTTGTTGAAATGGAAGGATATATCAGCTCCTACTTTGTCACAATGGCTCTCTCAGGTGATGCATGTGTCTTGGAGAAAATTAGAAGTCGAACCTTTGTACCTTTATTTGATTTTGAGAAAAGATGGGGATCATCTGCTCATTATTATCATTTCAGTTAACTGATAGATTTCCTCCACGATCTAAATGTAGATTTTTTTGATATATCTTTTCTTTCTTTTTGGTGGTTTGATGTTTATTTTTAGAAGCTTTTTGTATGACGCTTGGCTCTGGGGTTGTACCTCCAATGGGTTCCTTCTTTTTTCCCCTCACTTTTCTTTTTAGTTTAATTCACAAAATTTTCAATCCTCAAGATAATTTCCTCTTTTATGAGGCATTGTAAGTGTTGTTACTTTGATGCACTTGTGCTATTTTTGAATAATAATAATAATAATAAAAAGATATGAAAAGAATATTAAAGGTGAATATGTTCAGTGAGAAGGAGGATGCGAGCGGGCTATATCTGCGGATCAGAAATGGGAACAACAACCTACCAAGGGACAGGTGGGGGACAACAACCCATTTAGAAATTGACAAGCAAAGATGCTTCCTACCATGAGTACCAGCCCTCAGGAAGAGCCCAATGTAATATTGACAGTTGCTGCTATTCCAGTTCCGTTTATGATTGATATGGGGGCAACTACAACCACTCTCAATCGGGAAATAGTATCGGAAAAGGGATTGCAGTTATCAGACGCAACATTCACTCTGTCTGGGTTTGAAGGCACGGAACGTACGTATTCACATAACAGTCGGGGGTGTAATCCAGCAGGGAGAGACTTGCTCTGTCTGTTGGAAGTCGAGATTCTCTGCACAGGCAATGGTGTCACCCTGTGACAGGTGAACAACTGATAGCTTCCCCAATTTCCGACCTCCCAGTGGTGGGCATTTAATCTGGACTCCACTGCGTCTGAACCCCTTCTGCCAGTGGTCGACCCCCATGTGACTCTGTGCTGTGACATTACGGGGTGCTCAGCTGAGGAAAGTCAATATTATGCACCCCTCGAGGGACAGAAGTTCCCAGTCATGATGATTGGAGAGATCCCCAATCCACTGTTAGTGTTTGCCCTGGGTTCAAGCCAAAGAGCCCAGAGTTCATTGCCTACACCTTGCTGAAACAAGCCTCCAGCACCGAGGGAGACTGGCAAGACTTGGCTGCGGTCCAACTCCGATACTGGAAGGAGTCTGAGGTGAAGGCGGGAAATTTGGTGAGACACACTTTTAATATTGACCGATCCCAAGACGCTGTACCCCATCTCTGAGCAAATTCAGGCCATGAAGTCGGTCGCACCAACTGTCCCCCTGTCCGGATCACCGTGAAGGAAGGACAGACTCTCCCATCCATTCTGCAATATCCCCCTCTAGCCCGAAGCAATTTTATGAGGATGGAAGCTCTTTTGTGGATCCAGCAGGGAAACGATGCGATAGTGACGGACAGTGAAGTAATTGAACAGGCCTCTTTTGAAGCAGCTGTCTCCGCCCAGAAGGCTGAGCTGTTTGCTCTGACTCGTGCCTGTATCCCAGCAACAGACTAAAGTGGGAACGTTTACACAGACTCCCGTTATGCATTTGGAATTGTACATGACTACGGGGCTCTCTGGGAACATGGGGATTCCTGACTTCCTCTGGCCACCCCATTAGCAATGCCACCATTGTAAACAACTTACTCACCGCTCTGCAGCTACCTTGAGTTCTGGCTGTTATTAAATGTGCAGCCCACACACGCATGTCCGACTGCGTCACTAAACACAATGCTCTAGCAGATCAGACAGTGAAAAGTGCGGTACAATCCTCAGTAGTTGTAGCCTCCTCGCGTTCCCGTCAAGCAACCCTCCATGACTAAAGCAGAACGGGTTTGCAGGACATGTGGGAGGTACGTAATTTTCAGGGGGACATCTCTGAGGAGGAGCACAAACTGTGGTCCCAGATGGGGGTGCCAGAAAGACCCCGACCTAGGTTTTTGGATCACCCAGTGGGACAGGTTTGTGTTCCTACACAGTTTTTACCAATATTGGCCAATTATATACATAATTGTACACACCTGGGAAAGGAGGGAATGGTTGGTAACCTGTACCCTGCACACCGGGTACAACTCCCTTGACAGGTGGATCCTTTTCTGTGTCTACAAGTTGATTTTATTGAATTGCCTAGAGTACATTGCTATAGATACTGCTTAGTTATTATAGATGTGTTTAGTAGATGGATTGAAGCTATTCCAACTACCATTAATACTGCTATGACTGTTGTGAAGGTATTATTATGGGATATAATTCCCAGGTACGGCCTGCCAGAGATGCTGAGCTCTGACAATAGCCCACACTTTATGGTGAAAGTAAACGAAGGGGTATGTAATGAACTAGCTATACAGCAACAATTCCACTGTCTACACCACCCATGGGCCGCTGGCAGAGTGGAAAGAGCCAATGGCACTCTGAAGAGTAAACTGGCCAGACTAACAGCGGAGACTGGACTCACTTGGTTGAAGGTCCTACCGTTAGCCCTATTCCACAAGGGTTACCCCATAGGGGAAAGCGGGGTTGTCACCAGTTTACAACATTTATGGATGGCCCATGAGAATATCCTGGGGACCAAGACCTTGTGCACCATTGCTCCCAGAAAGCCTACCAGCAAAATTAAATATTGGAAGAGATGGAGAAATAAATATGTCAACTAACCAAAATTTTCCAAGCGTTACATTCACAGGTATGACAGGCTTACAAGGAAGAGAACTACCCTGCAGAGAGGAGTGACTATCCCACCATAGAACCTGGGAATTTATCCTGATCAGGAACTGTGATCGAGGGAAACTCAGACCTCGGTGGAGAGGACCATATCAAGTGTTACTGACCACTCCGACAGCTGTGAAACTGAAAGGGCAATCTTGGTGGATATATCGAACAGACTACAAACGTGTTACTGAAGGAAATGAGTAGAAGGACTCTCTCGGACTAAAGGAAATTGTATTGGTTGATAGTAGAGAGTGATGAACCTTTCGGTTTCTTGCTGTGGACTGTCATTTTAACAGATATTGCCTGAGTGATGTCAGCCACCAGCTTTCTCAGCTCCTGTTTGATTCTTACAAAGAGAGAGAGAGAGGGCTGGAACTATTTGACCATGCAGTGTGTTTACACTTGCTCGCAGCTTGTGTTTACATAGCTCAAAGTTTGTTTTATTTAAGCAAGGACAGTCACAAACACAGTCAGCCAGAGAGAAAGAAAGAAGATGGAAAGTTCGAAACAAAGGACCTAGTGGCCAAAGGTCACTGTTTGGACTCTCCTATGCCCACAAGGGTGGGTTAATTATTGATCCATTGTATACCGAATGTGTGATTGTCACTTTGTTTGATCCATTGGAGTGGATCTGTTGGTTTGGGAGTATCCTGTGAGGACCACTTGTGCTAACCCTTGCCTGGGTGTGGTAATTCACTTGAAGAGGTACCCCTGTGACCAATCACTGTTGGTGATAATTCGTATAATCCATCTGGTGATTTTGTTGGAGTATCCCGTGGCTACCACTTTTGTTAACCCTTAGCTGGATTCGGGTGTGTTATGTGGTAAACACTTGTGAGAAGGGATATTCTGTGGAAATCACTGTCGGTAATACTTTGTGTGTTGGATCTGGATTGGGAGTACCCTGTGGAATAAACCTGTGTGTTAACCCTTGCTTGGGTGGTAGTTCCTTCTGCAGACAGTACTCCTGTGATAAGCTACTTCTGGTGATAATTCGTATGTGGATTTACAACAACGGCGGATAAGACCTACAGCGACTGTTATCCTGTTTTACCACTGTGGAATTTGTGGAATTCAACGTAATTGCCTTCTCTTGACATTCACCTTGGATTACAAATATCTCTCTCTCGTCATTGATTCCATGGCTGAACTGAACTTTCATACTTCACCATCTCAAGACTTTGAGCTTGGTATTCCCTGAGCTCAGTGGTTTGGGAGTTATATTTACACATATGTGGTAAATATATATGGTTCATTTAAACCGTTACGAGTGCGTAACAGTGGTGTTTGTGTTTATGTCTTTGAGAGGGCTCACCCCAGCATCCAGTTACGATCTTTCTGTCTCTGTCACACTTATGTCAAACGGGTAGAACTAGGGGCCCTGACAGACACAGTGTTTTGACAGATGTATCTCAGGCCCCCACCAAACGGAACTTCCTACACTGAGAAACATGCATCGTGGCCATACTTGCAGGTGCCCAGCAGCCGAGAGGAACAACTGAGACTGAGCGATCTTTGATGATAGTTTTTCTCTCCTATGGAGTAGCCGGGAATTCACGAGAGATAATCAATTTGGCTACAAGCACTTGAGGAGCTGGCCACAATACTGCAGAGGCCCTGACAGAAACACAGGCCCAAGTAACAGAAATATCCACTGAAATGATTGCAATCTGGCAAACAGTCCTATAGAATCTTACGGCTTTAGATTTTATCCTAGCTAAGAAGGGGGAACCTGTGCTATTATTGACACAGAATGCTGCACCTATATCCTTGATGAGTCTAATAGCATTACATTCCTCTCCAAGCACATTGCCTAGGAGATTGACAGCATCAAGAAATTAGGGCAGGATTTACACAGGTTCACTGAAGGGTCAAAATGGTGATCTTCGAAGGCCTGTTTGGTAATATGTGAGGCATAATATTGCATTATGGCCTAATAGTTGTACATATCATTGTTATAGTTACCGTTGTATGCCATTTTTACCCACTGAGAAGTCAAAACTGTACTCGGTTGCTTTCTCTGTAAAAAAAATTACTGTTTTGTTGCTCATGTAACGATCAAAAAGCAGGGAATGATGAAGTATGGTTTAACACTTCGTTAAAAAATAGCAGCCTGTTTTTCTGAAAGAAACTGCTGATGATCAGTAGATGTACTAAGCCATGCTGAGCCATATTTCTTCTTGAAGGTAGCTAGCTAGGGTTTCAGGATGCTCATCGCCTTGTGTGTTCATGCGCAGAGATAGGACAGCTTCAGTCTGCTCTGTGTGTGTAAGCCATTTTATATTTGTGTACAAATTGTGTATTGTGTAATTATTTTGTAATTTGTCTTTAGGGGCTCCAGCCTGTCATGTAGTAAATAACTTTGGCTCCAGCATGTCTTGTGTGGGGAGTATCTGGACGGATATATCTGTGGTGAAGGGGAATTGTTAGTCAGTTAGTGGATTGGGCGGGAACAGTCATTGACTGTTCCTGTTTGAGCGACTAACTGAGTAAGCCCCAGATACTTGGAATAAAGAGTTTGTACTTATACAGTCTATGAGAGACTCTCTCCAGATTCAACTTCCACAAAATGGGAGTGGTTTTAAAGGGCTGGGCTGCTGGAAGCACATTACCAGACCTGGAGTGAATGCAACTGGGTCTGACAGAGGCATAACTGGTTCTTCAGGGCACATTCAGTCTCGCTCCAGCTGTTTCCTACCTTCCCTTGTACAGGTATGTAATGTCTAAAGGACCAGAGTTTGAGTAAATGAGACTCACCAAACTTTCTCCTGACTGAATCACTGGAATCTCCGAGTCAGATAGGTTCTCTCCAGTTGATACTCTCAGTCCTCAGGCTGGTTCACTTGTTGTTGTTCCCTCATCTTCAGTTGTGGTTTTTCTTCCAATAAATCTCTCACTGCAGGTCTAACGTTAACATGAAAGATAATGAAGCACATTAACAATAAAAAGCAGAACCAAACATTTCTGCTCAATGTTACTAAGAACAAAACTCACTGAAATTTAAACGTTGAAGGCAGATATAATGATCTCAGTGAACAATCTTTTATTGTCCCTCACATGACACAAAAGAATATGGGATAAGAAGGAGCCATCATTCAGTCATGGTAAGACATAAGGAACAGAATTAGGTGATTTGATCCATCTGATCTGCTCCACCATTTAAACATGGCTGATTTTTATTCCAACACCATATTCCTGCCTTCCTCCTGTAACCCTTAAGCTACTTAGCAATCTTGAATATATTAATCTCTGTCATAAATATACCCAAATGGCAGCCTCAACCACACTCTGTGGCAACAAATTCCACACTTCGGACATCTTTTGGCAAAAAAAAATCTCAACTGAATTTTAACGGGAAGCATCTTTATTCTGAGACTGTGCTGTCAGATCACAGACTCTGTCTAATGGAAACATCCTCTCCATGTCCACTGTATCCAGGCTTTTCAGCATTCGGTCGGTTTACTTAACCATACATCGCCTCCACAAACCTCACC